>NW_017674250.1:9927-50167 GCF_001879085.1 Nicotiana attenuata | reverse complement strand
AAATAAGGAAATAATTACGTAACAAGAGAAGAAAAATTGGACTGAGAAGTAGCTGAGTAAGCAATTTAAAGCAATGTAAATAAGTATATTCCAATAATAATTAGTGTGTCCTATACAAATATTATTTCTCTCCTTTCATAGCTATTTCTAAGTACTACGTTTCTTTCCTCTCATAATAGAGCCATTATGAGCAATTAATGTCATTAATGAAACGTTATAATTGGCAATCGTAACTGTTTCGTGAAGATTCTATAACGCTCCCCATCATTTATGCTCATTAATTGCAGATATTACGTATCTGTACTTTTTGCTGTCTCGATTCATTCCATCGATGTCTCTTCAAATTATCAAGAGATCCGAGTAACTGTTCCTTCTTGTTTTCTTATACCTTTGCTCGTACCTATTAAGACCCGCGTCTCTTTGCATACTCTTTGCCAGCTGTCACTTATTAATCCACGTGTCTTGACATGTCAGCCACATAATTAATTCCAAATGTTAACTTAATTTTCCCCAATACAGATAGTCCCTCCCCACTTCTATTTATTCAGCAATTGAATATTTGGGAAGTGGATCTCATTAAAGCGAGAATTTTTGCCGCCATTCCCACATATCATTCCAGAACTAACGCTTCGTATGTCACTTCCATTTAATGCATGTGACACGTGGTGGCTTTTGATTGGTTCTGCAGTTCCTCAGCGTCTTTTAGGGCTTTTTTTACGGCTGCATCAATCACAAAGTGACAGTTTTCATTATGACGTTTCCTTCATTACCTTTTAGTTTGATGATTGCTTCCGAGTATAAATATATCCTTTGTCTTTTCTTTCATGGTAAAATTTTCCATCTTTGGCCATTCAATCTTCTCTTCTTCTTCGTACAGCTATGTCTTCCAGAAAATAGGAATTTCGGTCAAAGCGTAATTTTAGAAGAACTCGGTTACTGATAATAAAATAAGGAAATAATTACGTAACAAGAGAAGAAAAATTGGACTGAGAAGTAGTTGAGTAAGCAATTTAAAGCAATGTAAATAAGTATATTCCAATAATAATCAGTGTGTCCTATACAAATGTTATTTCTCTCCTTTTATAGTTATTTCTAAGTACTACGTTTCTTTCCTCTCATAATAGAGCCATTATGAGCAATTAATGTCATTAATGAAATATTATAATTGGCAATCGTATTTGTTTCGTGAAGATTCTATAACACACCCCATTATTTATGCTCATTAATTGCAGATATTACGTATCTGTGCTTTTTGCTGTCTTGATTCATTCCATAGATGTCTCTTCAAATTATCAAGAGATCCGAGTAACCGTTCCTTCTTGTTTCCTTATACCTTTGCTCGTACCTATTAAGACTCGCGTCTCTTTGCATACTCTTTGCCAGCTGTCACTTATTAATCCACGTGTCTTGACATGTCGGCCACATAATTAATTCCAAATGTTAACTTAATTTTCCCCAATACAGATAGTCCCTCCACTTGCCATTTATTCAGCAATTGAATATTTGGGAAGTGGATCTCATTAAAGCGGGAATTTTTGCCGCCATTCGCACATATCATTATACCTTTTCCAGAACTGACGCTTCGTATGTCATTTAATGTATGTGACACGTGGTGGCTTGTGATTGGTTCTGCAGTTCCTCAGCGTCTTTTAGGGCTTTTTTACGGCTGCATCAATCACAAAGTGACAGTTTTCATTATGACGTTTCCATCATTACCTTTTAGTTTGACGGTTGCTTCCGAGTATAAATATATCCTTTGTCTTTTTCTTTCATGGTAAAATTTTCCATCTTTGGCCATTCAATCTTCTATTCTTCTTCGTACAGCTATGTCTTCCAGAAAATAGGAATTTCGGTCAAAGCGTATTTTAGAAGAACTCGGGTTACTGATAATCAAATAAGGAAATAATTACGTAACAAGAGAAGAAAAATTGGACTGAGAAGTAGTTGAGTAAGCAATTTAAAGCAATGTAAATAAGTATATTCCAATAATAATCAGTGTGTCCTATACAAATGTTATTTCTCTCCTTTTATAGCTATTTTAAGTACCACGTTTCTTTCCTCTCATAATAGAGCCATTATGAGCAATTAATGTCATTAATGAAACATTATAATTGGCAATCGTATTTGTTTCGTGAAGATTCTATAACGCTCCCCATCATTTATGCTCATTAATTGCAGATATTACGTATCTGTGCTTTTTGCTGTCTTGATTCATTCCATAGATGTCTCTTCAAATTATCAAGAGATCCGAGTAACCGTTCCTTCTTGTTTCCTTATACCTTTGCTCGTACCTATTAAGACTCGCGTCTCTTTGCATACTCTTTGCCAGCTGTCACTTATTAATCCACGTGTCTTGACATGTCGGCCACATAATTAATTCCAAATGTTAACTTAATTTTCCCCAATACAGATAGTCCCTCCACTTGCCATTTATTCAGCAATTGAATATTTGGGAAGTGGATCTCATTAAAGCGGGAATTTTTGCCACCATTCCCACATATCATTATACCTTTTCCAGAACTGACGCTTCGTATGTCACTTCCATTTAATACATGTGACACGTGGTGGATTTTGATTGGTTCTGCAGTTCCTCAGCGTCTTTTAGGGCTTTTTTACGGCTGCATCAATCACGAAGTGACAGTTTCATTATAACGTTTCCTTCATTACCTTTTAGTTTGACGGTTGCTTCCGAGTATAAATATATCCTTTGTCTTTTCTTTCATGGTAAAATTTTCCATCTTTGGCCATTCAATCTTCTCTTCTTCTTCGTACAGCTATGTCTCCCAGAAAATAGGAATTTCGATCAAGGCGTAATTTTAGAAGAACTCGGGTTACTGATAATAAAATAAGGAAATAATTACGTAACAAGAGAAGAAAAATTGGACTGAGAAGTAGTTGAGTAAGCAATTTAAAGCAATGTAAATAAGTATATTCCAATAATAATCAGTGTGTCCTATACAAATGTTATTTCTCTCCTTTTATAGCTATTTTAAGTACCACGTTTCTTTCCTCTCATAATAGAGCCATTATGAGCAATTAATGTCATTAATGAAACATTATAATTGGCAATCGTATTTGTTTCGTGAAGATTCTATAACGCTCCCCATCATTTATGCTCATTAATTGCAGATATTACGTATCTGTGCTTTTTGCTGTCTTGATTCATTCCATAGATGTCTCTTCAAATTATTAAGAGATCCGAGTAACCGTTCCTTCTTGTTTCCTTATACCTTTGCTCGTACCTATTAAGACTCGCGTCTCTTTGTATACTCTTTGCCAGCTGTCACTCATTAATCCACGTGTCTTGACATGTCAGCCACATAATTAATTCAAAATGCTGGTTCGATTTTTTCCAATACAGATAGTCCCCCCGCTTGCCATCCATTCAACAATTGAATATTTGGGGAGTGGATCTCATTAAAGCGGGAATTTTCGCCGCTATTCCCACATATCATTATACTTTTTTCAGAACTGATGCTTCGTATGTCACTTCCATTTAATGCATGTGACACGTGGTGGCTTTTGATTGGTTCTGCAGTTCCTCAGCGTCTTTTAGGGCTTTTTTACGGCTGCATCAATCACGAAGTTACAGTTTTCAAAATGACGTTTCCATCATTACCTTTTTGTTTGACGGTTGCTTCTGAGTATAAATATACTCTTTGTCTTTTCTTTCACGAAAAAGTTTCTCATACTTTGCCATTCAACCTTTTCTTCACCTTCGTATAGCTATGTCTTCTTCAAACCCTTGATCCTCAAAACGGTCCTTATTGTAGATGAACTTCCCCCCGCTTCTACCAGAAGCAGGAGAGGTGGAAGACTGCGTAGTTTAGGGTCAGTCTCTGTTCGAGGTTCTTCTTCTCAACCTTAGTTCTACTCCTCCATCGTCTCTAGACTAGGGCTTGCATTTCACATAGGTCTTCTGCTAGAATAGGGATTCCAGCGAACCAATTTGTGAGCCTACAATGACGAGATTCACCTGCTGAGTCNTTATGTATAAAAATATTGAATTTTTTGCTTATATTTTATAGCAACATAAGTTTGGCCGGTTAACCGTATTAACGGATCATATAGGGTGCCTTAACAACCTTCCCTATAGGATTAATTAGAACCCTTACCCGTATTCTTAAAGTTATGCGGGCCATTAAAACAGAGTTAACTTTAAGTATTATTTTAGGTGTCCTAATTCACCTTTAAAATAATTAGGTGGCGACTCTCTTTAATTAATTAAACCTCTAGAATTACCAACATGTCATACTCTAGTTTGACCCGTGTTAAAATGGGGTATAACAATTAGAATGTATTTACCCTTCTTTTTATCAGGGTTTCCTATTCGTTGTGTAAGCGCTGAGTTAATTGTAGCTTTTAGACTTTCTTTGGCAAGAGCTCAAGAGATAATCTTGAGTTCTTCAATGAAAAGGAAAGCTAACAGACCCTAGGATTCTGAAGATGAAGAGGAGCAGGATGGAGGCCCTTTGGTTAGAAAGCCGCGGGCTAGAAGCCACGTCATTTCGGATGACGAAGCTACTCCTCCTCCTCGTTCTGTTCCGGTGACCGAGCCTATTGAAGCCACTTTAGTGAGTTCTGACGAAGAGACGCCCATGGCACCTCGTGACTCTGCTGAGCACCTCTTTTCACGTGGGTTTGATAATGAAGGTTTTGACTTGGTGTCTGAGGAAGTACCTCTTGCCTCCTTCCCCGTATCTGTCCCAATGGAACGTCATATGCCTGTTCTTACTGCTGCTATTTCTGCTCCGCCTGAAGCCATTATGACTTCTTCTACTGTCCCAGCTGCCAATATTCCTAGTACTGAAATTGGTTCTTCAAGTGGAAGAAGGGTAATGAAGCAAATTACCATTGAAGTTCCTGCCAATGGAAATCTTCTGAAGAAGTCAGGCCAGACTGACGTATGGTTAAAGCCCTTGATTGGTCCGGTTGAAAAGTCCAAGCTAGAAAGTCATAGTTCTTTGACTTGGATGAATGACATCGTGCAATCATCATTGAAGGTATAGACTTCTTTCCATATCTTATATTATTTTCCTTCTATTAGGATTCTTATCATTTTCTCTTTATGTAGATCAATCTCATCGGCACAGAGATGATGAAAAGGGTTTCCCATACGGAGCAATTGATGCATGATTACCAGATTGAGGCAGATAATTGGAAAGAGCAGTTTGAAAGCCTCCAGCTTGAGATGGAAGATTTAGAAGAGAACAAATGTACCTTGGAGCAATAGCTAAGAGTCATGGCAACGGAGCTAGCTGTTGAGAAAGCTTCTTCCAACCAAGCGGGCAAGGATAAGAACCTCCTCGAGTCGTCTTTTGCTGAACAACTCTCCAAAGCTACTGAAGAGATCAGAGGTCTGAGGGTGATGTTGAATGAAAAAGAAGTTTATGCTGGTGAGCTTGTTCAAACACTCACCCAGACCCAAGAAGATCTCCGAGTATCTTTTGATAAGGTCAAGTTTTGGAGAGTTCACTTGTCCCCTTACAAACTTCTTAAGATGATGTTTTAGCTGAGAGGGAGGAGCTTAAGAGTGAAATTTATCATTGGGAAAGAGACTACGAAGCTCTTGAGGACAAGGCCGCTGTTGAAGCAAGTTGGGCCATTTTGAACACGCGCCATGATACTCTTATGGAGGTAAGCCAGGAAGGTTTTAACTTGGATGCTGAGTTAGCAAAGATTAAGGAGACGATTGAAAAAACTCAGTAGAGCCAAAGTTTTTCTTCACCCATGGATGATACTCCCAAATATGTTGAAGCTAATCCTGGTACAGTGGATGTCCCATCTCCTTCTGATCAAGTCGAACCTTCTGCTGCTGATGGTGCCATCTTGAATACTAGTTCAGAACCTGCTCCATAGTGAAAGTTTAATTGTGCAGTTAACTAGTTTTTTTTTGTTTTGTTGGTGAACAATTGGTGGTTTTACCCCTGGTCCCATTTAGGGGTAATGTTTTTTTGTGACAACATATCCCCAGGTCTTTTCGGGGATTTTTTTTAATGATAATCAAGTTAGGACTATGTTCATACTTAGTCTTAACTAAATATTATAAAGTTTTTGCTTCGACTTTTTGTGATGCCTTTAACTTGAGTTTCTGTTATACTCTTTTGATGATTTGCCCTTACCTTATTTCCTTATAAGTTTAGGGTATTGCTTCCACTTTAATTTTAATATGTGGCTTTTTGCTTTACCCTTTTAACTTTTGCATTTAAAAATGCTTAGTTAACTTCATGGATTTTTGAATCAAGCATGAATTATAAAAGAGGGCCCTTTTATATACGACACTTATTGAAGAAGACGTCTCAACTTCATGATGGTGTAAACATACGAAAGGAGAAATAGGAACACACATGTTTCTTGGAATAACTTTGAGAAAAGTTTTATTCGAACTTTGTCAAGCTAAATAATACCTTACATGTATTTAAATATCTTCTATAACTCTTCTGTAATTGTTTTCTTTAAAACAGGATTTGTAAAAAAGAGAATCCAAGGGTTTCTTTATGACCTATGGCTAAATACTGACTTTAACCTAAACATTCGTAAGATTTTGAAATTTATATCCACGAGTGTATTCTTCACAGGTTTTTGAATCAGGCTTGCTGTTTTTGGCTCGTGACTTTGCTCTGAACTTGATATTTGTTGAGTAGACTTTGTAAAAGACTTGAAATTTAATTATTTCAGCCTTCTTTACCTTCCTTATACATATATTATATGTATATTCTATAGTCCCACAAGTGTTTGAGCTTTGAAGTATGAAATCTCAAGCACTTGATTATTCCTTCCATGCGGTCCTTTTCCTGAAAAGGAAAAACATACGGGACTCGGAGGTATAATTTAGATGAAGACTGCTTAACCCATTACATTTCCATCAAAATAGTTGTAACCCTAGACCGGGAATTATGTTTCTTCCGCATGTCTTTCAGGTCTAAATTCATCATTTGGTATGAGCTAGCTTTTTGCCTATCATCTAAAATTGTTAGTTTAATTTTAACAATTCAAAAATAAAAATCGTAAGTGGGGATACCTGACCGTTGGTATTTCCTTCCCTTAAAAATAATACTTCTTTAGATGAACAACATTCCAACTTGAAGGTAGAATCTTGCCATCCATGGTTTCAAGCTCATATCCACCTTTTCCTGCGATACCACGAATCTTATAAGGCCCTTTCCAATTTGGACTTAACTTTCCCGCATTTGCTGCTCTTGTGGACTGGAAAACTTTCTGGAGTACGTATTCCCCAATCTTGAAGTATTTAAGACGAGCTTTCCGATTGTAATATCGCTCAATAACTTGTTTTTGCGCTGCCATTCTTATTAGGGCAGTTTCCCTCCTTTCTTCAAGCAAATCCAGATTTACCCGTATCTCTTCTTCATTTGACTCTTCAGTAGCTTGAGTATATCTCATACTTGGCTCCCCTATTTAAACTGGAATTAAGGCTTCAACACCGTATACAAGTGAAAATGGTATCTCTCCCGTACTTATGTTTGCTGTTGTTCGGTAAGCCCATAAGACTCCAGGCAATACCTCTGGCCACTTGCCTTTTGATTCTTCTAGTGTTTTCTTCAAGTTGTTGATAATAACTTTATTTGTTGATTTAGCTTGTCCATTGGCCACTGGATGATAAGGTGTCGAGGTAATCCTTTTAATTTGCCAACTTTGGAAGAATTCTGTGATTTGTGCACCTATGAATTACGGGCTGTTATCACACACGATCTCTTTTGGAACCCCCAAACCGGCATATGATGTTGCGCCAGATGAAGTCTCGAACCTCTTTTTCTCGTACCTGTTTGAAGGCTCCTGCTTCTACCCACTTAGTAAAATAGTCAGTGAGTACTAACAGAAATCTTACCTTGCCCTTGCCTTGTGGTAGTGGACCTACGATATCCATTCCCCACTTCATAAAAGGCCATCGTGCAATAACCGGATGTAATAATTCCGCTGGTCGATGCATGTTGTTACCATATCTTTGGCACTTGTCACATTTGGCCACAAAATTTTCCGCCTCTTCTTCCATTTTTGGCCAGTAATAGCCATCTCTAATTATAGTTTTTACCAAAGATCTTCCTCCAGCGTTATTTCCATAATGTCCCTCGTGTATTTATTTCATCACATATTCCGTTTGAGAAGGCCCGAGACATCTTGCTAGAGGGCCACAGAACATTTTTCGATATAAATTGCCCTGATCTAAACAGTAACGAGCAGCTTTTTGGCGAAGTGCTTGAGCCTTTCTCTTATCTTCAGGTAGTATTCCATACTGCAAAAAAATTGACAATCTCGTTTCTCCAATCCCAAGTTAGATTATTGTAATTTACCTCATTTTTATCTTGATCAAGCACTGAATGAAACAAATGTATTACGGAAGCTTTTTCTTCATTTGTTACTTCTGCAGCAGATGCAAAGATTAGCCAAAGTGTCTGCCTCTGCATTCTCTTCCCTTGGTATCTGCGTGACTTTCCAAGTTTGGAATTGTCTGACTAAGTCTCGTGCCTTTTCCAAGTATTGTTGCATCCTTGCCTCTCTACTGCATTTGGTTAACTACGAGCTGTGAATCGCTTTTGATTATGACCTGCTCTATTCCGAGCTCCGTGCCAATTCTAAACCTGCAATCACAGCTTCATATTCAGCCTCATTATTAGTAATAGGATGACATTTTATGGCTTGTCGTATGGTTTCTCCCGCAGGTGGTACCTAGATAATGCCTAGACCTGCTCCTTTTACATTTGATGAACCATCAGTAAATAAGGTCCAAGTACCTGGATTAGACCCGTTAAATACCTGCAGTTCTTTTTCTGCCTCCACTTGTAACCCTTGGCTAAAATCTGCCACAAAATCTGTTAAAACTTGTGACCAGTGTTTTTAAAGGCGAGGGCGTGAGGCAGGGCGTTTTACTTAATACGGGGCGAGGCGAAAGCCTCGAGACATAGGGCGTAAGCCCCACGGATCTTTAATTTTTTAAATTTATGAATAAATAATATAGCATTATAACACAATAAAATATAAAGAGATGCATTAAAAGTTCAAGAAAACTAAAAAGAATTAAAGAAACTCATATAAAATAAAATATTTAGCATGTTTTACAAGTATAAATAATACAATACTGTTAAAGTAACTATGAAATATAAATTAACTCCAACCTCTTAACTTTCAAACAACTAAAAATTATAATTTCTTAAAAAATATTATCAAATTGCATATTTTACCTTTTAAAAGTAAATACACAATAAATTTTTCAAAAGCTATAATTTAAATTATTATTCCTTCATGACTAAATATAAAATTATTTTAAATACTAAAATAAAAAATTTGTGATAATTTTGAGAGACATAGAACTAAGGCATGAAGATCAATATAAATTTTGGTTATCTATTTTTAGAAGAAATATTCAAATGATATTCACCCTCACGATGTTCTCAATTAGTAAGTACGCAATAATATATTTCGTTATTTGAATTATTCACAATTTCCATATTTGTATAGATAAAAAGAACTTTAATCATTCATTTCTTAAAGAATTTTGATAGTTAGCAGTGCAAATTAGTGAATTCAGCACATGATTTGCATAAGAACTGTTGGGCGAGTCCTGAGCGTTGAGCGTTAGGCGTGTTTAGGGGCACCGTCGGGCGCTTGGGAGCGTAAGCCTCAAAGAACTAAGCCCCACACATGAGTCTCAAGGCGTTTTGATAGTGCCCTGCCCCGGGGCGAGCCCCGAGGCGAGTCCCAGAAAAGCCTTTTAAACAGTGCTTGTGACTTTATTGCAGTTCTAGGTTGATATGTAATGTCATATTCGCTTAACTCTATAGCCCACTTGGCTAATCTACCTGATAACTCTTGTTTATGCAATATATTACGTAAGGGGTAGGCAGTTACTACAGCGGTAGGATGACATTGAAAATAAGGCCTTAATTCCTAGATGCCATAATTAATGCTAGTGCAAGATTTTCTAAATGAGGATATCGAGTCTCAGCATCTAATAAAGACTTGCTAACATAATAAATCGGAGATTGTTTACCTTTGTCCTCTCGAACTAATACGGAACTTACCGCTATTTCTGAAACAGCAAGGTAGATGAGTAGTTTTTCCCCATCTTTTGGTTTTGCTAGCAA
The DNA here is from genome assembly GCF_001879085.1 of Nicotiana attenuata. Classification (NCBI taxonomy): domain Eukaryota; kingdom Viridiplantae; phylum Streptophyta; class Magnoliopsida; order Solanales; family Solanaceae; genus Nicotiana; species Nicotiana attenuata. Next base: position 40,067 of record NW_017674250.1, on the reverse strand, counting down.
TGGTGGATTTGACAAGTACGCTTTTAAATTTTTAAGCGCGTGTTGACATTCTTCAGAACATTCAAATTGATTTTGCTTTTTTAGGGTTGAAAAGAACTTGAAGCACTATTCTGATGACTTGGAAATAAATCTTCCCAAAGCTGCTATTCTTCCTGTCAGCCTCTATACTTCTTTTTTGCTAGTAAGTATATCTGGAATTTCCTCAATATCTTTAATCTGCGCGGGATTTACTTCAATGCCACGGTTAGAAACAAGAAATCCCAAGAACTTACCTGATGACACGCCAAATGTACATTTCTCAAGATTTAACTTCATGTTAAATTTGCGAAGAATCTGAAATGTATCAGACAAGTGTTGAATATGATCCCCTGCTTGTTGTGATTTGACCAGCATATTATCTATATACACCTCCATGGTTTTTCCTAGGTGTTCTTGAAACATTTTGGTCACTAGCCTTTGGTATGTGGCCCCAACATTCTTTAGGCCGAACGGCATAACTTTGTAACGATAAGTCCCCCTATCTGTTATAAACGAAGTTTTTTCTTCATCTAGAGGATCCATTTTAATCTGATTATACCCTGAATAGGCATCTAAAAAACTTAATAATTCATGTCCTACGATAGCATCAATTAGTTGATCTATGTGCAGTAATGGAAAAGAATCTTTAGGGCAAGCTTTATTTAGATCAGTATAATCTATACAAACTCGCCACTTACCATTCTTTTTGGGCACTACTACAGTATTAGCCAACCAATCTGGATACTTTACCTCACGGATGGACCCGATTTTTAAAAGCTTTTGCACCTCATCTTGAATCACCTGATTCTTGAAGGAGCCTTGCTTCCTTTTCTTTTGTTTGACAGGTGGGAATGACGGATCTTCATTTAATTTGTGGGTCATTACCTCCGGTGGTATACCTGTCATATCTGAATGGGACCAAGCAAAACAATCTGCGTTAGCCTTTCAAATTCAATCAACTTACGTTTCATCTCTGGGCTGAGGTTGGTCCCAATGTAGATTTTTCTGTCCGGCCAATGTACTAATAGTACCACAGCTTCCAGTTTCTCGATTGTTATTTTGATGTTTTCATTTTCTTCTAGTTCTTGAATAGTATCAAGCCTCGAGTCTACATCTGTTTGCCCGTCTTCAGTTGAGGCTCATGTTGCTGCATCCTCAACTGAATTCTGTGATTGCTATTTTTTGTCACTTTTTGCGCTTGAATCTGCCACGGAGTTAATGCTTCGAGAAGCTTGTTGGTCACCACGGATTGCTGTATTCCCCATTGTGAAGGGAACTTGATAACTTGATGTAAAGTAGATGGAACATCATCCATTTCGTGAATCCATGGTCTGCCGAGAATCTAAGCCATATCCATTTCTACTACTTGAAATTTGGTGTCTTTGACTACTCCTTCTGCGAATGTGGTGAGTATTATCTCCTCTTTTGTTACGACGCTCGAGTTGTCAAAACCAGACAAGGTGTGTGACTTGGGTATCAGCTTATCATTGGCTTGCATCTCGTTTACCACTCTCAACAGAATGATATTCATAGAACTACCTGGATCAATCAAAACTCGTTTTACATTAGTGTCATGTACAAGTATAGATATTACCAATGCATCATTATGCGGGGTCAGCACGCCATCTGCATCTGCATCATCAAATGTTATACTATCTTCTTCCAAACCTTCCCGTGGGTGACCTTAATTTTTGGCACCTTCTTTGTTGCCGCGTATGTTACGCCATTGATCTCCTCCCCTCCACTTATGACATTAAGCATCCTTTTTGGTGAAGGAGGTTTTGGCGGTTCCTGCCTATTCTTCATATATGCTTGCTTTTCCTTTTCACTATACAATTCAGTTAAGTGCCCTTGTTTTAATAAATGCTCTACTTCACCTTGTAACAATCTGCAATCCGCCGTTTTGTGACCGTGATTGTTGTGAAACTTGCACCAAAAATCGAGATTTCTCATATTTGGGTTTGATCTCATTTCTTTTGGCCACCGTACCTTGTCTCCCATGCTCCTTAAAACAGCCACCAACTAGGATGTGCTAACATTAAAACTGTAGCCGTCGATTTTTGCTTTCGAGCTTCTGTCATCGTCTCGCGTATCTCGCATGTTTCGCTCTTTTTCGAACCTTGATGATGAACCTGACTCTCTATCTCTTGATCTAGGATCATACCTTGGGTTTTCCTGTTTTGAGCGTAAATCCATTCCTGCTGGTCCCATATAAGGTTCGTACCTGTTTTTAGAGGACCTTTTTTCAGTTTCAGCTCGTCTTGAACTCACTTTTTCATCTTTTCGGGACTGAATGATAGTATCTTCTTCTATCCGCAGCTTTATGTTGTATCTATTATAAACATCATTCCAAGTTGTTGCTGGAAATTCTCGTAAGCTTTCTTTGAGTCTTCTCGTGGCTTCCGAGATTTTTTCATTTAGATTACTGGCAAAGGCCATAGCCGCCCAGTTATCTAGTACACGTGGCAACATCATCCTTTCACGCTGGAATCTGTCTACGAATTCCCTGAGCAGTTCCGTATCTCCTTGTTTTATTTTGAAGATGTCCTCCATTCGCTTTTCAACTTTTTGAGCTCCCGATTGTGCTTTGATTAATGAATCTGCAAGCTCAGCAAAATAATCAATAGAATTTTCAGGTTAAAGAGAGTACCATGTCAATGCTCCTTTCGTGAGTGTTTCTCCAAATTTTTTGACCAACACTGTTTCAATTTCTTGCTTGGTTGTTCCATCGTATTTCGGAATATCAAGCATCTTAAATTTCTTTGGAATTGGTAAAGGAGCGGCTGGCTTCCAAGGTTGTTGAGAGTATTTGTCCATATCTATCCCCTTGATTATAGGCGGCACTCCAGGTATCTGCTCTACGCGATCGCTCTGCTCCTTGAGTTGTTTCTGCAAAGTTAGTACTAAACTTTGTAAATCAAAATTAACTGGGTTACCTGACCCTCCATCATGAGATTCGCTGGGAGTTACTCCACTGCCTGAGTTAACGAGTCCTGAACGAGGATTTTCTAAGGTGTTGTTGTTTGGAGTTGTCATTGGTGTTACAGCCAGCAACTGGTTAGCAAAAGCCTGAAGAGCATTGCTGACCTGTTGAGCGATTAATTTTTTCAAAGCTTCATCAATAGCCTGATCATTTTCAAACTGCTCGTTCATATTTGATTTAGATCTGTCAGGAGACCCTTCTCGAGATTGTCGAGGAGAGTTTCGTTGTGAGGAGACTGGAGTTCCATCACCTTGTTGATTCTCCTGATGTTGCTGATTTTTTTGGTGCTGTAAATTTTGTTGGTTGTTGTCATTGGCATTTGACATGATTGTTTTGACAAAAGAGTTGATTTAGAAAGTAAAAGATTATCAGATTCCCGGTAACGAAACCAATTTGTTTAACCAAAAAATAGGAATTTCGGTCAAAGCATAATTTTAGAAGAACTCGGGTTACTGATAATCAAATAAGGAAATAATTACGTAACAAGAGAAGAAACATTGGACTGAGAAGTAGCTGAGTAAGCAATTTAAAGCAATGTAAATAAGTATATTCCAATAATAATCAGTGTGTCATATACAAATGTTATTTCTCTCCTTTTATAGCTATTTCTAAGTACTACGTTTCTTTCCTCTCATAATAGAGCCATTATGAGCAATTAAAGTCATTAATGAAATGTTATAATTGACAATCGTAACTGTTTCGTGAAGATTCTATAACGCTCCCCATCATTTATGCTCATTAATTGCAGATATTACATATCTGTACTTTTTGCTGTCTTGATTCATTCCATCGATGTCTCTTCAAATTATCAAGAGATCCGAGTAACCATTCCTTCTTGTTTTCTTATACCTTTGCTCGTACCTATTAAGACCCGCATCTCTTTGCATACTCTTTGCCAGCTGTCACTTATTAATCCACGTATCTTGACATGTCAGCCACATAATTAATTCCAAATATTAACTTAATTTTCCCCAATACATAACTTAGTAATTTTTTGTGAGACAAGGAGAAAGTTTTTTGATAGCTTGGTCTGTTACTTCATATATTTAGAGAGGTGGCAAACACAAGAAGATATTATATATTGAGAGGTACGACGAAGGGTAATTCGGTAACTGTGCCTTACTTTATGGGTAATTTGGTAAGTATATGATTTTCTTTCCTAAGTAACACGTGTGCTGCTATACATAGTCCCACAGTAGTCGCTTATCCTTTTACTTTTCATTTTTTAGTTCTTTCTCAAATTTTTTGCCTTTCTGGTTTTCCCTCTGTCAAGTGTGAGCTCATTGATCTGGTAAGTTTCCTTGCAATCTTTCTTTGTTTTTGGCCTATATGGTGATAAAAATCAGGATTTGATCTTCACTGATTCAAAGTTTATCCATCTTTCTTTCTTGTATACGGTCAAAATCGTATGCCTCTGATTTATAGGCTCGAGGGTCCTTCAGGGGCCCGAGTTCGGGTGAGGTCGAGATTCGAGACCAGTGGACCAAAATCAAGCTCGAAGTCAAAGTGCAATGTCCGGAGATAGGAGTACGAGGAATACCGGGCCCGAGTATGTTCGACTCCGAAATAGTGCCGTTATGAATTTGTACCAAAGCAAAATAGATTCCTGCCACGTCCCCAAGGTCATGGCGCGAATCCCGGAATAAGATTGTACGATTCCGTGCTAGGCGGTTAGACAGCTGTAACAAGAATATTCCCTACAGTAAATGGAATTATTTAGGGTTCCCCTATTATATAAAGGGTACCCCAATCATTTGTAACATCATCTGAGCACTGAGAATAGAATATACTCTACCTTTTTCGCCTGCTTTTCATCAGCATTGTCCTTTAGCTCTCTTGTTCTTGCTTTGCTTTTATACTTGTTCTTATTATACCAAGCCTATCTCGAGGTCCCTGTGCTTGAGATCACAGTTGTTGAGTAACATTGGTTTGATTCACCTTTATCTTTCATTTTTACTTTATATTTCTTGATTATTAATTGATATTGGCGCCCACCATGGGGGCTAAAGATAATAGTGATTATTTATTTACTGATTCTCATTACACACGTTATCTTTACACTTTTTCTTGTCAAGATGTTTTGATTCTCATGCTTAAACATGTCTAGCACACAAAACGCGCATGTTCATGACAATGAGGGCCTTGGAGAAAATAAAAATGTAGGGGTCGATGTACCACCGGTAAACCATGGTGAAGTTCCAAACATGGAACCAGTTGATGTTGGTTCTCATATTGCTATAAACACCAACCTAGGCACAGACCCCGAAGGGAGTGTGCGCAGGGACGCTCGACCAGGGGACCAAGGAACACCAGGAGTAGGAGACGGGGGAGTCAGCCTCCAAGTGATATTTGAGATGTTGCGGGCTCAGCAAATCTCCATTGCTCAACTCCAAAGTCAAAATAAGACCCCGAGTGTAGCTGAACATGAAAACAATCGACGCGCTGAACCAACGCCAGAAGGGCCAAATGGAAACAACTCGGGGACTGACCCCACTATTATGAAAATGCTCGAAGAGCTCACTAAAAGGATCGAGTCCGGAAAAAAGAAAATTGAGGATAACGATAAGAAGTTAGAGACTTATAACTCCCATGTAGACCAAATACAGGGGGCATCTCCATTTTTGAAAGGCCTAGATGCCAAAAAGTTCATACAAAAACCACTCCCTCAGAGCACAGCCCCGATGCCCATTCCTAAGAAATTTCGCATGCCCGATATATCCAAATATAACGGGACAACCGACCCTAAAGAACATATCACTTCATACACTTGTGGGATCAAAGGAAATGACTTGAATGATGATGAAATCAAGTCAGTGTTGTTGAAAATTTTTGGGGAAACACTCTCAAAAGGAGCAATGATTTGGTATCACAACTTAGCCCCTAACTCTATTGATTCATTTGCTATGTTAGCATATGCCTTCGTTAAAGCCCACGCCGGGGCCATAAAGGTGGCCATGAGAAAGTCAAATGTCTTCGAAATAAAACAAAGGAACGAGGAGATGTTAAGGGAGTTCGTGTGAAGGTTTCAGATGGAAAAATAGAGCTGCCGCCGGTTTCCAATGACTAGACAGTACAGGCCTTCATGCAAGGTTTGAACGAGCGAAGCTCGATTGCTTCTCGACAACTAAAGCAGAACTTGATCGAGTATCTAGTTGTGACGTGGTCAGATGTGCACAACCTTACCAGTCAAAAATTAAGGTTGAGGACGACCAATTAGGAGCCCCCTCGGGTTCAGTTTATCCTAACAGGTTTATGGCCAAGCCCCCGAGGGATATGAGCAGGGAATCGAGATCGAACAAGGAAAGGTATCAACCGTATATCGATCGAAGGAACCACGGTTCAGGTCAAAATGCTCCTCGAAACGATCGAAGAAATGATTGGGGTCAAAGTTCTCGGGGACTCGTAAATGGAAACGAATTCGATAAGCATACCGATCCCGCAGAGGCTCCTCGGTTATCGGAGTACAACTTTAGCGTGGAAGCATCAGGAATTGTGTCGGCTATTGGAAAAATCAAAGACACATGGCCCAGGCCTATACAAATCGATCATTCTCAAAGAAACTCGAACTTGATGTGCAAGTATCACGGTATACATGGCCATAGGACAGAAGATTGCCGGCAGCTGAGGGAAGAGGTGGCTCGGCTGTTCAACGAAGGCCACCTTCGAGAATTTCTAAGTGATCGAGCTAAGAATCACTTCAGGGAGAGAGATGCAAGGGAAAATGAGCAAGAAGAACCACAGCATATAATCCACATGATCATTGGCGGAGTCGATGTCCCTCAACGACCTGTGTTCAAGCGTACCAAAGTATCTATCACCAGAGAAAAACAGACTCTATGTACCCGAGGACGTCTTATCATTTTGTGATGAGGAAGCGGAAGGCATATCTCAGCCTCACAACGACGCCTTGGTAATCTCTATCCTTCTGAATAGAATTCAAGTTAAACGCGTTTTAGTGGATCCAGGTAGCTCGTAACATAATCAGATCGAGGGTCGTGGAATAACTCGGCCTACGAGATCAGATAGTACCTACATCCCGGGTCCTGAACATCTTCAACATGGCAAGGGAAACAACAAAGGGAGAAATCATCTTGCCGATAAACATAGCCGGGACCATACAAGATACAAAGTTCCATGTCATCGAAGGTGACATGAGGTATAACGCGCTCCTCGGGAGACCATGGATACACAACATGAGGGCAGTGCCTTCAACTCTTCACCAGATGATGAAATTCCCAACAGAGGTTGGAGTGAAGACAGTCCGCAGAAATCAGCACGCCGCAAAAGAGATGTTTTCAATCGAGGAAGTGCCCTTGACCTTGGAGAAATCAAGCTCCAAAGATAAGCAGGCGGCTAAATATCAGTTATAGGCCCCAGCCTCGGCGAAGTCGGAACAACAGGTAATCGAAGACGAAGAGGACTTCCTTACCCCTCGAACCTTCGTCGTTCTTGAAGAGTCCGATGCAACCAAGTCAACCGTTGAGGAACTAGAGCAGGTCATACTTGTCGAATATCTGCCCGAGAGAAATGTATACCTGGGAACGGGATTAACCCCCGAACCCAGGAAAAACTCATTCAATTTCTTATAGATAATATGGATTTCTATGCTTGGCCCCATTTAGATATGACAAGGATTCCGCCGGAAATCATCACACATCGGCTGAGCATCGATCCCAGGTTCAAACCGGTGAAGCAAAAAAGGAGACCTCAGTCTGAGGTAAAACATGCCTTCATAAAAGACGAGGTAACCAAACTTCTTAAAATAGGATCCATTCAGGAGGTAAAGTACCCCGAGTGGTTAGCCAACGTAGTAGTAGTTCCTAAAAAGGAAAAGAAGCTTAGGATGTGTATAGACTATAAGGACCTGAATAAAGCATGTCCGAAAGATTCTTTCCCATTGCCGAACATTGATCGAATGATCGATGCCACGGCTGGCCACGAGACCTTAACTTTTCTCGATGCCTACTCCGGGTACAATCAAATTCAGATGAACCCGGAAGACCAGGAAAAGACTTCATTTATTACTAAATTTGGAACTTACTGTTACAACAGCAGCCCTTCGGGCTTAAAAATGCAGGAGCAATGTACCAAAGCTTAGTTAACAAAATGTTCGAAGAACAGATAGGTAAAACAATGGAAGTCTATATAAATGATATGTTGGTTAAGTCCCTGCACGCACAGGACCATTTGGCTCATTTGTAGGAAACGTTTGAAATCTTGAGGAAATACAACATGAAGCTTAACCCGGAGAAATGTGCCTTCGGAGTCGGTTCGGGCAAATTCCTTGGCTTCATGGTGTCAAGTCGAGGTATCGAGATTAACCCCGATAAAATCAAGGCCATCGAAGATATCAAGGTCGTGGATAGCGTGAAAGTCGTGCAAACGTTAACGGGTTGAATAGCTGCTTTGGGCCGTTTCATTTCGAGGTCATCAGATCGAAGTCACCATTTCTTTTCCTTGCTCAAAAAGAAGGATTTTGCGTGGACCCCAGAATGCCAAAAAGCCTTAGAAGAATTAAAGCGGTATCTGTCAGGCCCGCCTTTGCTTCACACCCCGAAGATAGATGAAAGGTTTTATCTCTACTTGGCAGTGTCGGAGATAGCGGTAAGTGGGGTACTAGTTCGAGAAGAGCAAGATACACAATTTCCTGTTTATTACGTGAGCCGTACTCTAGGAGATGTTGAAACTAGATACCCTCACTTAGAAAAATTAGCACTTGCATTGATAAGCACATCTCGAAAGTTGAAACCATATTTTCAATATCATCCTATATGTGTATTAACCACTTACCCCCTGCGAAATGTTTTGCATAAGCCCGAGTTGTCGGGCCGATTGGCCAAATGGGCCATCGAGCTTAGTGGGTACGATATCGAATATCATCCCCGAACGGCCATCAAGTCTCAAATCCTAGCTGACTTCGTGGCCGATTTCACGCCGACCCTCGTACCCGAAGTAGAGAAACAACTCCTGTTAAGCTCTGGTACAACATCGGGGTATGGACCCTCTTCACAGACGGTGCCTCGAACGTGAAAGGGTCCGGGCTTGGCATTGTCTTGAAGCCACCCATAGGTGATATCATTAGGCAGTCTATTAAAGCTCCAAGATTAACTAACAATGAGGCCGAGTATGAGGCTATGATTGCAGGTCTTGAGCTAGCTAAAAGCTTGGGAGCAGAAATCACCGAGGCCAAGTGCGATTCTCTATTGGTTGTAAACCAAGTGAACAAAAGTTTCGAGGTCCGAGAGGATAGAATGCAACGATACTTGGATAAACTACAGGTAACTCTGCACCGCTTCAAGGAGTGGACTCTGGATCATGTGCCTCGAGAGCAAAACAGCAAGGCCGATGCGCTTGCCAATCTGGGATCTTCGATCGAAGAAGATGACATCGTCCAAGGGGTCGTTGTCCAATTATCAAGGTCTGTGGTAGAACAGGGTCATGCCGAGATAAATTCAACAAGTCTGACATGGGACTGGAGGAATAAGTATATTGACTATTTGAAAAACGAAAAACTCCCATCGGACCACAAAGAATCGAGGGCCCTACGAGCCAAGGCTGCTAGGTTTGCATTAGATGAGGATGGAACATTGTATAGAAGAACGTTCAATGGGCCATTGGAGGTATGTTTGGGGCCGGGGGACACCGATTATGTCCTTCGAGAAATCCACGAAGGCACTTGTTGGAATCATTCCTGCGCCGAGTCCTTGGTTTGCAAAATTATCAAAGCAGGTTACTACTGGGATAGCATGGAAAAGAATACTAAGGAATTTGTTAGAAAATGTGATAAGTGTCAACAATTCGCACCAATGATCCATCAGCCTGGAGAACAACTCCATTCGGACCTATCCTCATGGCCTTTCATGAAATGGGGGATGAATATAGTCGGCCCTCTACCAATGGCCCCAGGTAAAGCCAAATTTATTCTGTTTATGACTGATTATTTTTCTAAGTGGGTGGAAGCACAGGCCTTCGAAAAGGTCAGAGAAAAAGAAGTTAACGACTTCATTTGGGACCACATCATATGCCGGTTCGGGATACTTGCCGAGATTGTGTGTGACAATGGAAAACAATTCATCAGCAGAAAGGTGACGGAGTTCCTCGAGGCACACAAAATAAAGAGGATCCTATCGACACCATATCATCCAAATGGAAACGGATAGGCTGAGTCAACAAATAAAACTATCATTCAGAACTTGAAGAAAAGATTGGACGATGCGAAAGGAAAATGGAGAGAAATTCTACCTGAGGTCCTTTGGGCATATCGGATGACATTGAAGTCCAGCACAGGGGCCAACCCGTTTTCCTTAGTATATGGCTCCGAGGCCCTCATCCCCATCGAGGTTGGAGAACCCAGTGCTAGGTTTCGACATGCATCGGAGGAGTCAAATCACGAGGCTGTGAATGCTAGCCTCGAGTTATTAGATGAAAGGCGAGAAGCAGCGCTTGTTCGGATGGTCGCACAAAAGCAACGGATCGAAAGATACTACAATAGAAGGACTAATCTTCGACGATTTGGAATCGGGGACTTAGTTTTACAAAAGGTCATCCTCAACACACGAGACCCTAATGAAGGGAAACTAGGCCCGAATTGGGAAGGACCGTACCGAGTTCTCGGTAAAGGGTCTTACAAACTTAGTATAATGGAAGGTGAACAACTGCCAAACAACTGGAACATATCGTTACTCAAACGATACTACTGCTAAGGTATGACTTTATCCTTTGTCCATTTGAGTTTAAAACTAACTTATTACTGATTTTCGGTCGAAGCTATAGAAGATACGCGATCTCGAAGATACCCTTTTTACACGAAGGCCTTAGGTTTTAAAGCATACGTTGCACTCTTTTTTCCTTAGCTCGGATTTTGCTCCAAATGGTTATACCGGCAAGGTTTTTAACGAGGCAACAATTATGTGCTACCTAAGGAGAACTCAACAGTATCCAAGGCTTCTTTTCAATCAATCTCGAATACTGGGGGGCATCACCCTCGGAGATTATATTTTCAAGGAAAACACTTCACGCCTAAGAGGGCCTCGATAGGAAAACGTTGTAATGGGCCAAACGGTCAGATGAACCGTGTCCATATAGAATAGTCGAGCCTTGACGGCAAAACATGTACGCATGTATCAAATTACTTGAAGAAGCATTCTATTTATATCAAAAACACTTTGTATCCTGAAAAAATCTACTATTGTACGAGCTCTACACTTATAATGCTACGGGAAAGGGCTCAAGAGCCAAAACATAAAAGCACCCCCAAATACTCGGGGACTGCCATCGACGGCCAATATACCCGAGTCATCAAAACTTGGACTCATAAGACCTCAAAGAGGTATCCCCTCGAAACAAAGGCCAAGGCCAATATACTCGGGGATTAACTTTTCGAACAAGTTCGTGAAGTTATCGGGTAACAAGTCCAAGCGACATTCTCAAAGGCTACGGCCATATTAAAGACTACGGTCATATAAAAAGGCTACGACCTAAATAATGCGGCTCGGAGACGTTCGACTTCCGCTACAAATAAAAGGCCTTCAAACACTTTGTAAGAACTGGTTAAATCAGGCTACCCTCGGCAAAAGCAAAATATAATGGGCTTCGATAAATTCAGACCCCGAATAATTTAATGGGCTTCGATAAATTCAACCCTCGAACAATTTAAAGACTTCGATAATATCATCCCTCGATAAAACCTCAAGAGGTATTCGATTATCAGTACACAAATGAGGTCCCGATACGTCGAACCTTAGAAAAACCCAACGGGTACAAAAAACACATGCTAAGGCATAATTAAATTTTCACTAAGTCTTTTAGCCGAAATGAGGGAAAAATTATATAGACATTCTAAGAGGCCAAATCGGCCCAACTTAAAGAGCCTAAGGGCCGATATATAAGAGCCTAAGGGCCAAATTTGAAAGGCTTAAGGGCCAAAAACATATAGTTCGAGACTCCATTCTCACTCAACCCGGACTCAAGAGTCATGATATCCCAAGCTCACATCGGATCGATTTAAACTTAGCCCGAGGATTATTATATCTTTCGATAAAGACCTAAGGGTTTATTATGTTCTGAATTCGAATCAATACTCGGACTGATTGTTTGAAATATCAAAATCTTCCGCGAATGAAAACAAAATTCAACACAAACTGAGGATAGAGCAAAAAGATACTTTATATTCATAAGGGATGTTTTAGAAAACATACTTAAGACGCCCGCATGGGGCCCTTGCACAGAAGAGAAAAAGAGAACCTAATATATTTTCGGGGTCATATCCCCGGTAGCGCCACTTTTGGCAGCTCTATCTTCAGGAGCCTCCTCTCCCTCGGGAACATCTTCTTCACCTTCCCCGTCCTCGGAGCCACTCGCTACATCCTCATCATCGGAAGAGGCAAGAAACCTGGCATCGGTTCCCCGTGCCATTGCCTCGGCTATCTCCTCGGCGAGGTTGAACCCTCGGGCATGGATTTATTCGAGAGTCTCCCTCCGGGCCTGACACTTGGCCAACTCATTGCTCCATTTTTCTCGGTCGGAGGCCTCCCTCAACTCAGCTTGAACGGCTGCGACGTCCCTTAAGTACATAGCAATGGATTTATCGGCTGCAGCCTTTGTCTTCTCAGCTTCAGCCTTAGCCTGCACAGCTTCGGCCCGGGCTCTAGCGAGCTCTGCCTCTAACTCCTCAATCTTCTTGGCCTGAGCCAGACCCTTCACTTTAATGCCTCAGAGCTGAGTTTTAGGCGAGGCCAGTTGGGCTGTAACAGCTTCCTTATCAGCAACGAGCTGATCCATGTTCTTCTTCCACCTATGGCAACCAGCTTTAACTTGATCAACCTCGCTCCGGAGCTGCCCAATCATCGCCAACTTTTGCTGCAGTTGAGATATCGAAGTGTTAGCCTCCGAAGTAGGTCCAAGAAGACCGTACCCTATTAATATCACAATTACCTACTTATCTAGCTCGACCTCGTTTTTCTGGGCTTTGGCCAACTCAGCCCGAAGAGCCTTAAGCTCCTTCTCCTTTTTGGCTACAGAGGAGCCTCAGGGCCCTCTCTTCGCCCGAAACTTTCTTGAGCCCGGCCTCACATTGGCTCAGCTCAGCTCTAAACTTTACAATGGCCTATACATGAAGTGAAGATGTATCTGTCAAGGGGAAAAAAAGAAAGAGGAAAGTACGAATATGAAAAGTAAGTATTTTACCCGAGAGAGGAGATGCTGAGCCTCTTCGAAGAGGGCGGAAGCATCTTTGAGGTCGGAGGTATCATCGATCCCAGCAAGGCAACTCTGAGAGGGATCTTCTCCGAGGACCTTGTTTGGGTCAGACATATGCAGAGTATTAGCTTCCTCTATTGCCCACTCGGAATAAGTTGGCAAAGAAAGGGGGTGACCTGTTGTCATGGCCCCGAGCTCGTCGCTCGGGGCGTTCTCATTAACTTCGGGGGTCTCAGTATTTGCCCCTTCCAGCATATTTGATGAAGGCGGAGGAACGATCTCAACCTCCGGGGACGCGGGGGCCTTGCCCGCATCTTTCTTCGGGGTTCCCTCACTAAAAGATGAGGTCTCTAGTTCGGAGGGCTTGGCGGCCTCGATGGGTTTCCTGGCTCGAGGCACCAGCGCTGACTCTTCACCATCGTCTTCTTCGTCGTCCTGGGAACAGTGGGCCGAATATGCGCCCGCTTGAGCTAACCTCTTCCACAGCCTTCGAGCAGAGGTTTTCTTATCTTGAGGGTCTTCAGGCTTCAAAACCCTCTTCCTTTTATTGTCCTTCTCCGATTTCGAAATCGAAGGCTTGGTCATTTCCCCGAGCGGAGCCGGCCTCATCTTGGATTCATTTCCAAGGCCTGCACAAGTAAATGTAAGTAAGTTGACGCCACCAATATATGGATAGTGTTTGAATCTTGGGAAAAACACTTACCATGGTTCTTGGCCTCCCACTGGCCCTTCGATAATTCACGCCACTTGCGCTCATCGTAGGAAGAGGTGGCAACTAACTTTCGGACCCAATCCTCGAGGTCCGACACCGCGAGGGGCGCCCAGGCAGTGGCTGCCAAAAGAAGGGTAAAGGCATTATGAAATGTGAAAGCAGAACATGAACATATACCGAGGAAATAACTCCACTTACGATTAAAGTTCTATCTCTCCGGGAACGGCATTTTATCCCCAGGGATGACATCCGAAGTTCTTACTCTGACGAACCGGCTCATCCAACCTCGATCTTTGGTCTCGTTAGTACTGGCAAAGAAGGCTTTCATTGTTTGGAGTTGCAACTTGATAAGCCCTCGAAATAGCTGGGGCCGATATAATCGAATCAGGTGGTTGAGGGTGAATTCCAACCCCTCAGCCTTTTCGGAAAAGAAACACAGCATGATCACGATGCGCCAAAAGGAGGGGTGAATCTGGCCGAGGGTGACTTCGTACGTTTTGCAGAAGTCAATCACCACCGGATCAAGGGGACCCAGTGTGAAGAGGTAAGTGTAAACACTTAAAAACTCCTCCACATGGGTAGTAATGCTTTCCCCGGGGGTTGGGATCTGAACCACGACCTCATTTCCCCAGCCGCAGTCCTTCCTCACATATTCAAGATGCTTCTCCGATATCAAACTAATATATCGAGATGCATGCTCGCATCGGCCTGGGACATCGGGGGGATTTTCAATACTAAAGTCCTTTTTAATCACACAAGGGCCGGGGGTGATCTCCTCAAGAGTTGGCGGCACCACTGGTTTGGCCGGCCGGGAGGTAGAAGAAGACGACGCTTTATCCTTTTTGGGGACCGTTTTGGACGTTTTAGCCATGATTTTAAGCCAAAGAATACAGGTTGTATCAGAATGTGGTGTTTTTCACAAGAACTTGGCATTTTCCGACGCTTAAAGAGGCGGCGGAAACAGGTGATTGAGAGAAAGAGATGAGGAAGAGGAAGATGTAAAGAAAGAACAAAGTTCTCTACTTAAAACAATAGCCTCATATTTATAGAATGGCAACGACGGTTCGCCGGCGCTAGTGGCCGACCAATACTAGCATGCATTCAATGTTTTGGGGAAGTGGACCGACGGGACGTTTCAGTCACTTCGAACGCATATGGCACGCGAAGGACGTCATCATTAAAGACTTCGGGAAAGCGAGGATCAAATCGTTTCTTATCATCTCATTCTAAGAAACACGGGGACTATCTGTATATGCTCAAAATCGTATGCCTCCGATTTATAGGCTCGAGGGTTCGTCATGGGCCCGAGTTCGGGTGAGGTCGAGATTCGAGACCAGTGGACCAAAATCAAGCTCGAAGTCAAAGTGCAATGTCCGGAGATAGGAGTACGAGGAATACCGGGCCCGAGTATGTCCGACTCCGAAATAGTACCGTTATGAATTTGTACCAAAGCAAAATAGATTCCTGCCACGTCCCCAAGGTCATGGCGCGAATCCCGGAATAAGATTGTACGATTCCGTGCTAGGCGGTTAGACAGCTATAACAAGAATATTCCCTACTGTAAATGGAATTATTTAGGGTTCCCCTATTATATAAAGGGTACCCCAATCATTTGTAACATCATCTGAGCACTGAGAATAGAATATACTCTACCTTTTTCGCCTGCTTTTCATCAGCATTGTCCTTTAGCTCTCTTGTTCTTGCTTTGCTTTTATACTTGTTCTTATTATACCAAGCCTATCTCGAGGTCCCTGTGCTTGAGATCACAGTTGTTGAGTAACATTGGTTTGATTCACCTTTATCTTTCATTTTTACTTCATATTTCTTGATTATTAATTGGTATTGAATTAAATCACGTATCTTTAAAACCACAAATCAAATTTAATTGTTACTCGTATTTTTCAAGGTAAACACTTCTATTTGAATTTGGTGTGAGCTCTATGATTTGGTGACTTATTTATACTGTTTTTCTTTGTTTATTGTACTTGTTTTGCTGGTAATTAAAAATGTGATACTATATGTTAGTTTTCTATTCTTTTGAATAATTTCTTTGTAGAATTTTTTCATGCATGTTAGTAATTGTCCCTATTTTGCAGATGCATCATGAATTTTATCTTTTGCCAACTCAATTAGTTTAGAATTAAATCGTTCTACTGAAAATTTGACTTATCAAAATTTACTGCTGGAAGATTGGGTCTCACGTGAAAAAGGAGGAGGAGATCTTCGATTGGATGAGACGAATTTGCGCGCTAGCAAGTCATGCAACAACAGAATCGTGGTAATCTTCACTTGGAAGTCAACTGAAATAACTCAATTATATAAGTATGTTAATATTTAGTTCTATTTATGGATAACCTTTTGTCTCTGACTGAAATTTAGGAATTTCGATATTTATGATTATATCCTTCATTTGTAGTCTCACGCAACCTATCGTGTCACGATCCAAATCTACCATGTCATGACGGCGCCTATCGTGAAACTAGGCAAGCCGACTCTTTTACCAAACAACCCGATATTTTAATTTAAAGGTTTCTTTAAGCTATTTAATTAATAAAACTTCATAAGATAAGTCTGAATAACAAAGTGCGGAAAGAAAAGCCAGACATCGGGGTGTCACTAGTCATGAGCATCTACTAAACACTGTCCGAAAATGCTAAGACTAATACAGTTTGAAAACCAACTAATAACATCTATAGGAAGATAGGAGGGAGAAGACCAAGGCTGCGATCGCCATGCAGCTACCTTGCTAACTCCAATAGGTCTGCGACGGATGAAATCAACACTTGCTAGTACGTCCAGCAACTGCTGGATCTGCACACAAGGTACAGGAAGTAATGTGAGTACGCCAACTCAATAAGTAATAATAGTAAATAAAGACTGAGCAGTAGTGACGAGCAATAAAACATATACAATTCATATCATGAAATCTCAGTAGAATACAACAGGCTTTTAAAACCAGAGTTCGAATCAACTCAGCTCATTTAAATCCAGTTTCAGTAAAATCGTTTAAAACATCTTTCAACAGTTTTCAAACAAAGTGATGAAACAATGAGTAAAAATGATGAAAACATAAACAGCCCCTCGGGCAAAATATCACTCGTGAACAGCCCCTCGAGCAAACATGAATCATAAACATCCCCTCTGGCAAACCTCACAGTCACTCATATGCAGCCCCTCGGGCATACCTCACAATCCCTCATAAACAGTCCCTCATGCACAACATGAATCAAGAACAGACCCTCGGGCAAACATCATATCACTCACTCAGGGTACCCACGCTCACTGGGAGTGTGCAGACTCCGGAGGGGCTCCTACAACCCAAGCGCTATATCAAGCCACCTCGTGGCTTAAATCAATCAGGCCCTCGGCCTCACATAATCATGAATCAGTAACACATATTGCGGCGTGCAGCCCGATCCTACAATATCCTCACAAAAATAGGCCCTCGGCCTCACTCAGTCATAAACCTCTCAAGACACTCGGGCTATCAGTAAAAACAGGGTGCTCAGCCCAAAATAACATTTTATATGCATCAAAACGGGGTAATAAAGACTGAGTTATGAAATCAGTAAACATAGTATGACTGAGTATAGATTTCCAATCAAAACAGTGAGAGTATAATAAGGAAAAGGCCTCTAAGGGTCCCAAACAGCTTTGGCACAAGGCCCAAATATGGCATTCAGCCCAATTTATAGAAATTCTTTCTAAAACACATAAGTATCATATAGTTTCAGTCAAATATGCAACTTTATAGTTGCTACGGGACGGACCAAGTCACAATCCCCAACGGTGCATGCCCACACGCCTGTCACCTAGCATGTGCGTCACCTCAAAGTAGTAAAACGATATGAAATCCGAGATTTCATACCCTCAGGACTAGATTTACAGTCAATACTTACCTCAAACCGGTCAAATCTCTACTCCGCAATGCTCTTACCCCTCGACTCGGCCTCCAATCGCTCCGAATCTATTCACAACCAGAACAATACCATCAAAATGCACTAATGGAATGAATTCCACAAGAAAAAACTAGCAAATTAGACACAAATCCGGAATTCACTCAAACCCGGCCCCCGGGCCCACGTCTCGGAATCCGACAAAAATCACAAAACTAGAAAGCCCTTTCACTCACGAGTCCATACATACGAAATTTATCAAAATAAGACTCCATTTGACCCCTCAAACCCTCAATCAAACTCTCCAAAAATCTCAAGCCCTAACCCCTCATTTTCACCCTTAATCACCACTAATTACATGATTAAACCATGGGAAATTACCATAAACACGAGTATTAGGGCTCAAATTACTTACCTCAATGAAAACCCCCTTGAATCCCTCTTCAGATTGCTCCCAAAAGCTCCAAAACCGGATAAAAATGGTGAAGAATGAACCGAAATTCGCGAAGCTCTCTATTTATACTTTCTGCCCAGCAAAATCGCACCTGCGGTACCAATTTTCGCATCTGCGGTCCGCACCTGCGGACAAATCTCCGCTTCTGCGAATTTTTATTAACCGGCCAAATTCCGCTTCTGCGGTCACGCAGATGCGGGGTCCAAGCCGCACCTGCGGCTCCTCTGCGCACCTGCGCCTCAAGACCGCTTCTGCGGTGCTCGCGGTTCCCAATCTGCAGGTGCGGAAACACCAGCAACAGCAGCTTCAGCTGCACTTTCCAAATTCCAAACTCCCCGATGACCATCCGAATTCATCCCGAGGCCCTCGGGACCTCAACCAAAAATACCAACAAGTCATGTATCAACATACGAACTAAGTCGAACCTTCGAAACACTCAAAACAACATCAAAACACCAAAACGCCCTCGGATTCAAGCCTAAGAACTTCTAAATTTTTAAATTCCGCAAACGATGCCGAAACCTATCAAACCTCGTCCAAATGACCTCAACTTTTGCACACACGTCAAAAATGATAGCACGAACCTACCCAACTTTCGAAATTCATTCTGACCCCGATACCAAATTTCACTACCGACCGTAAATCGCCAAATTTCCAATTCCGCCAATTCAAGCCTACGTCCACCACGGACCCCTAAATCACATTCCCGACGCGCTCCCAAGTCCAAAATCACCTAACGGAGCTAACCAACTCACTAAAAAACTCCAAATCCGAGACTCGAACTANATATAGGATCTACGCAAATCGACGATACAACTATGCATACACAACCACCTACTTTCCTACAAACTCTACTAACAGAGAAATACCTTCTGCCATCTTTAACCAACCAAATACGTTCCCTAAACAATCTAGATCTAGCAGATGAAGTACTCCATAACACTACTGATGATGATACTTTTATACCAATTACATCAACTGATAAATCACGTTTATATGAGCCATGGAAATACTCTGTCATAGTTAAGCTTTTTGGCAAAAGGATTACACACCAAATCATGCATGATAAACTGATGACTCTATAGAAACCAACAGAGGTACTTCTTCTCATTGATCTGGGTTCTGATTTTTTTCTCATTAAGTTCCAAAGAGAAGAAAATATGCATAAAGCTTTACATGGAGGCCCATGGTTCATTCTTAGTCATTTCCTAACTGTACGAGGATGGGAACCAAAATTCAAAGCCTCCTCTACACAACTCACATACTCCGCTCTATGGGTACGTCTACCGGAATTGCCTACAGAGTTTTATGACTTGGAAATACTCAGTAGGATTGGTTCAAAACTAGGGCGACTGCTAAAGATAGATACTTGTACATCATCTACTACACGGGGGAAGGTATGCTCGTATATGTATTGAAGTGCCTTTGGAAAAGCCTTTAAAAACTCATCTTTATATAGGGCACCACATACAGTCTCTTCTCTATGAAGGGCTGAATCTTCTATGTACACACTGTGGAAGATTTGGGCACCCTACTACTAGTTGCCCTGAAATTGTTCGTGTATCAAATGAGCAAAACCAGAAAAACAACCAGGTAGAATCTAATAGCTCTCCTAATACCATCCCTTCTAAGGAAAATGAATGGAAAACAGTGATCTTTACTAAGAAAAATATACAGCTACCCAAACAACTCAACTTTGGCAAGGGGCAGGCAACTACAATGGCGGTCACACCAGCAACACAACCACTACCAGGTCAGTCCCCTAACCCCACTCCACCTGTATTGGGCCGGGTCACTTCCACAAGGCCAGTTAAGCTACAAGAATCCATTATGGAATTTAAAAAGAAATTCTAAATGCTTTCAAACGCTGGGCCTTCAGATTTCCAATCTGACTTTTTTTTACAAAGGCCCAATAACCAAAAATATAGGTAATGAGCCTTTATTAACCCAGTTGCTAAAGCCCACTCCCATACTCCTGATAGGCTGCCGACCTCATTGGCCAATCCTTTTCCTAATGACCCTAAGTCTAGATTACCTGTATCACAATCTCTATCTTTAGTTGATTATAACACGTCTTCTCAGGGCCACATGACACCTATTCAGCCCTTGCCATGTAACCAGCTATTTACATCCTCAACCCAATTAAACTCAAACAAATCAGAAGGACCCCTTCATATTTCAGATACGTTGGATCCGACTCAGAACAAAGCAGTAACAGCCATGCATGCTACAGTAAAACCAATTACTTCTGATCCTAGGCTTCCTCAAAACCCATGGAAACAGCATGATGAGTTCCCATGTGAACATCATCATGAAGAACCCACTACCTTGTCTCCTTTGCTTCCTAATATTTACCCTCCCTCAATTCAAACACCCAAACCTAATACGACTCTAACTCCTGAACAACAGCAATTACCAAATTCCATTCTCAATGCAGAGACCAACCTTCATAGGCATGAGCCAGAGTCAGTTTCTGAGGGCAAATATACAAACCAACAATCAATTTTTCTATCTTCCTCGTCTCACAATGGTAGGTCCTCAACTGCCTCAGAGTCAATCACCTCTAATATACACATCTTAGCTCATGACCACAGACCTTCCTCTCCAATCTTGATTGGAAATGGGACTGCAGGGATATGCTCTAATATTCACTCTGCAACTCAACAATCAAGAGGTGGTGTTGCAAATACAAAATCTGACCCATTTAGCGAAAATAGTGACAGAAGGAATAAGGCTGGGAATGGAAGCTTACAATCAAAATCAATGGTATACGACCCAGACTCCTCTCCCAATGGAACAATAGGCTTCAAGCTCCACCCATCAGCCATGGCCATATCAAATGGCACAGATGAGTCCAGCTTGGGACCAAACAGTCAGTCTATTACCCTTTTACCCACCCCATCATATGGGTCAGGTTTATGCACCTTGGTTCCAGCCACTGGACTCATTCAATCCACTCTCTCCATATTCAAGCCCACTGAATCCTCTAGAGAGTCTCACCCCACCAAACAGTCCAGTACAATCACCTCCTCCATCTCCACAAGAACTAGACAGAGATACAAGAGAGGAACTGATAGCAATTCTTACGCAGATGAGGGAGACAAGAACAGAATTTTGGTGGTTAAAAGGGATCCAATTTTACAACCTCAAAGAACAGTTCGAAAAAAAAATTCATTCTAAAGTGTCCACCGGAAATGGTAACATGCAGTCTCAATTTTCGTCAAACCACCAATCCAGAGGTTGGGAAATATGCTATGGTGATCATTCCGACACTTCTTCAACTTCCACTGAGCCTGGATCTGACGACATCCTCAGTTGTCCATCCAATGACTCAGGCTCCTATGTCCCAGCCCAGAAACCCTAATTCCTACATGAATTTCTTAGTCTGGAACTGTAGGGGCTCTCACAATCCAGAATTTAGGAGGCACTTTAGGTCTCTACTAGATAATCATAGACCCACTCTTGCTATCTTACTTGAAACCCACATGCAAGATCATGCAAGCTTACGTGAGGACTTTAATTTTGGTAATATGGCACAAGCTTCTGCAAATGGTCTCATAGGTGGTTTAGTGGTGTTGTGGAATGCTGATCATATTAATGTCACAGAAATGAGAATCACTGATCAAGAAATACAGTGCATGGTCCAGGTTAGTCCCACAAAACCTCCTTGGATATTGTCTGCTATATATGCTAGTTGACATTACCAGCTACGTGATATTCTTTGGAAAAACTTAATTAGTTTGCATGATAATACTGTTATGCCTTGGCTAATAGGGGGAGACTTTAATGAAATACTAGAATCTAAGGAAAAATTTGGAGGTCTTCCTATGAATAATAATAGGGCTGATAAATTTGCTAACTCCATGCATTACTGTAGCCTTATTGATTTAGGTTATCAAGGTAGTCGTTTTACATGGACTAATAAACAAAGAAATAGTCGTACGATATTAGAAAGGCTCGATCATTTTTTAGCTAATTATGATTGGTTAAACTTATATCCAAACACAACTGTGACACACCTGCCTCGTACCTACTCAGATCATTGCCCATTATTAATTAACTTAGAACCTCATCAACCTATACAAAATAGGATATTTAGATTTGAGACGATGTGGGCATCTCACCCACAATTTCAACAGCTAGTTCGTACAACTTGGTCGAATAATATACCCTTACTAGCTACTACTGATAACTTTAAGATAGTGGTCACACGATGGAATCAAAATACTTTTGGCAATATTTTCCAACAAAAAAGAAAGCTTCTTGCTAGATTAGCAGGGTTACAATCCTCCATCCATTATCCTACTAGTATTTTCTTACAAAATTTGGAAACATAATTGTCCTTGGAATATAGTCACATTCTTCGTATAGAAGAGGAATTTTGGTAATTAAAATCACGTATAAATTGGTTAAATGAAGGGGATGCGAATACTAAGTTCTATCATCTCTCCACAGTCCACAGGCATCGTAGAAATAGAATTAATGCTTTACAGGATAGTGTAGGTAACTGGGTAACTACCACTAATGAAATACATGATTTAATTAATACTTATTTCAATGACCTTTTTCGAACTGATCAATTAATCTCTGAAAAAAGGATAGGAAAAACATACAAATGCGAGTTATCTTCTGATGATATTATTAGTCTTGATACACCTCTTCATCAAAATGATATTCTATCTGTATTAAATAGTTTCAAGGCATACAAAGCGCCAGGACCAGATGGGTTACACCCATTTTTCTACCAAAAATACTGGACGGATGTAGGTGATAAAGTTAGCTCATTTTGTCAGGATATTTTCTGCTCAAAAATAATTCCTCCCGAACTTAACAAAACTCTTATATGCCTTGTCCCCAAGGTAAAGCATCCTACAAGAATTCAACAATTTAGACCTATTAGCCTTTGCAATACCGTTTATAAGATTATTACTAAGATAATAGTTAATAGACTCAAGCCAATCATTAGTAAAATTATAGGACCTATACAATCTAGTTTCCAACAAGGCAAAAGAGCTTGTGATAATGCTATAATAGTACAAGAATCATTAAATTACCTTGCTAAAATGAAAGGCAAATATTCTTCAATGTTATTAAAGCTTGATTTAGAAAAAGCTTTTGACATGTTAGAATGGTCTTTTATAAAACGTGCATTGTTTTACTTTAACATACCTCCCTCTATGATTTCCTTAATCATGTCTTGTGTTACAACCACCTCAATCTCCATTTTAATTAACGGTTCAAAAACTCAGTACTTTACACCTACAAGAGGTATTCGTCAAGGTGACCCACTGTCACCCTACTTGTTTATTATGTGCATGGAACTATTTTCAAGAAGCATTTCCCTATCAGTTGATTATTTGAATTGCCAACCAATTCGACTGTCTAACAAAGGTCCACTTCTATCTCATCTCTTCTTCGCAGATGATATTATACTGTTCTCTAAGATTATTGTCAAAAGCTGTCATGCAATCATCGATGTGTTAAATAATTTTTCCAAATATTCTGGGCAAAAAATAAATTTTGAAAAGTCAAAACTCTTCTTCTCTAAAAATTGTAGCTCTTTTGATAAAGATTTTGTTATTACTTCCTTTACATTAAAGAAGGAACCTCTTTTGGTAAATACTTGGGATTTTCTATGTTCCAAGCAAGGCCCAAAAATGCAGATTTCCAGTTCCTCCTTAATAATTTTAAAAATAAACTAGCAGGATGGAAATCTAGGTTTCCTACGTTAGCAGGAAGAGCCACCTTAATAAAATCTACTCTTAACCAGTTACCAAATCATATCATGCAGTTGTGAGCACGTGATTTTTGCCCTATATGAATTACTCCCACAAATTCAAAACAAAATAATTTTTCTATTGTTTGCAATTTTGTGGATTTTTGTGGCATTTTTCGTTAATTGTTTGCATATTGTCTGCGCATGTTTATTTCATTTGAGTAATGAAAAATACAAAAATACTTGACATTTGCACTTAGGGTTTAATTTTGCATTTTTTAGGATTAATTAGTAGTAAAGAAAATAACAAAACTAGTTCAATTCGCATTTTTAATTTTGATTTTTGATTTTTAGTAGTGTTTCTTTTGAATTTATTTGGTGTTAATTAGTCTAGGATTAGTTGAGTATTAAGAGTTAATTTAGATTTTTACTTGAATATTAGGAATTAATTTGGATTTTTAGCAATTAATTAAAATGAATAATTGAATTGAAAGATAGAAGTTTGGGTTGTTCAGATTTAATTCAACCAAGCCCAATAGGTACCCCTTAAATCCGCACAACCCAGGCCCAAAACGCCTTAGCCCAGTCCGGCTCAGAGACGCCAAAACGACGCCGTATTGCCCAAATCAATCTCAACCATCGAGGTTGATTAATCCAACGGATGGGAAGCCCCCATCATTAACTATATAATTGTCTGAATCCAGCCCCACCCCCCTCAGACCCCCTACCCCTCGCTTCTCTCATCAACATCAGAGAACCCTTCATCTCTCCGTCGCCTACCACCACACGCCGCCGGCCGGAAATCGCCTCCGCCGGCGGCGATTGTCCGATGAACCTAAAAGTTACACCACGGATTCCCCATGACCTCCTCTTTCCAAACCCCAAACTTCCATGGCTCGATTCACANCCCAATCTCTCGAATATTCGAGTCTATTGCCCGCCGCCTCCGCCGTCCCCACGGCCGNTTCTAAATTTTTAAATTCCGCAAACGATGCCGAAACCTATCAAACCTCGTCCAAATGACCTCAACTTTTGCACACACGTCAAAAATGATAGCACGAACCTACCCCAACTTTCGAAATTTCATTCTGACCCCGATACCAAAATTTTCACTACCGACCGAAATCGCCAAATTTCCAATTCCGCCAATTCAAGCCTACGTCCACCACGGACCCCTAAATCACATTCCCGACGCGCTCCCAAGTCCAAAATCACCTAACGGAGCTAACCAACTCATAAAAATCCAAATCCGAGATCGAATACTAAAAGGTCAAAACTTGGTCAAACCTTTCAAATTTAAAGCTTCAAGCTGAGAATCATTATTCCATATCTATTACGATTAACTTGAAAACCAAAATCGACGATTTATATAGGTCATGACACATCATACAGGGCTAGTCATGCTCGAAAAATTACGAGCGAAGTACAAATGCTCAAAACGACCGGTCTGGTCGTTATATATCGGAAGATCTCTTTTAGTGTGTCCTTGAAGGTGAGTTTGTGTTTTATTTTCTTTAATGGACGTATTTATAGCAGTTCAATAAAAAGAGAAAATATCATTGATCCTTGCAATATCAAGAAATATGACCTTTCTACGAATATGGGATAAGGGTGAATCAAGTAGACAGCTTCAGGCCTTGATAGTCGCATTTTACTTTACATTAGCTAGTCTAGAAAGAAGAGATTGTGAGAGTAATTGAAAGATATTACTAAATTATTAGTCTTCGAAAAACTGTTTTCTTACAATCCTCATAAAAATTATGTAGGTTTAATTTATCTTACCTTCTCCAAAAACCAAAAAAGAAAGTATGAATTTTCTAAACAATCAAATAATGTTATCTATAAAAGGTCCAAAAATATGATGAAGTTTATTATTACGTGTGTTGATACCGTAGCAGTTGGATTCTAAAGGAGTTAAGAAAGACAATGATTTTAATCTGTAAATACAAATTCATAAGTGTGAAACTTTTTGATGTAAAATGGTGGCACAACTACGATAAGTGAGTTGGCTAGCTTTCACCTGGTAAAAAATTAGTCCTTTTTTCTTTCTGTTTCTACCAGTTTCTAAGTTGTCAGTATTATACATCATGTCTGACTCTCAGCAACAACTTCAACAGGCTAATCAAATTTCAGACCCACCTGATATAGGATCTACGCAAATCGACGATACAACTATGCATACACAACCACCTACTTTCCTACAAACTCTACTAACAGAGAAATACCTTCTGCCATCTTTAACCAACCAAATACCTTCCCTAAACACTCTAGATCTAGCAGATGAAGTGCTCCATAACACTACTGATGATGATACTTTTATACCAATTACATCAACTGATAAATCACATTTATATGAGCCATGGAAATACTCTGTCATAGTTAAGTTTTTTGGCAAAAGGATTACACACCAAATCATGCATGATAAACTGATGACTCTATGGAAACCAACAGAGGTACTTCCTCTCATTGATTTGGGTTCTGATTTTTTTCTTATTAAGTTCCAAAGAGAAAAAAATATGCATAAAGCTTTACATGGAGGCACATGGTTCATTCTTAGTCATTTCCTAACTGTACGGGGATGGGAGCCAAAATTCAAAGCCTCCTCTACACAACTCACATACTCCGCTCTATGGGTACATCTACTGGAATTGCCTATAGAGTTTTATGACTTGAAAATACTCAGTAGGATTGGTTCAAAACTAGGGCGACTGCTAAAGATAGATACTTGTACATCATCTACTACACGGGGAAGGTATGCTCGTATATGTATTGAAGTGCCTTTGGAAAAACCTTTAAAAACTCATCGTCATATAGGGCACCACAGACAATCTCTTCTCTATGAAAGGCTGAATCTTTTATGTACACACTGTGGAAGATTTGGGCACCCTACTACTAGTTGCCCTGAAATTGTTCGTGTATCAAATGAGCAAAACCAGAAAAACAACCAGGTAGAATCTAATAGCTCTCCTAATACCATCCCTTCTAAGGAAAATGAATGGAAAACAGTGATCTTTACTAAGAAAAATATACAACCACCCAAACAACTCAACTTTGGCAAGGGGCAAGCAACTATAGTGGCAGTCACACCAGCAGCACAACCACTGTCAGGTCAGTCCCCTAACCCTACTCCACCTGTATTGGGCCGGGTCACTTCCACAAGGCAGTTAAGCTACAAGAATCCATTATGGAATTTAAAGACAAATTCCAAATGCTTTCAAACGCTGGGCCTTCAGATTTCCAATCTGACGTTTTTTACAAAGGCCCGATAACCAAAAGTATAGGTACTGAGCCTTTAGTAACCCAGCAGCTTGCTAAAGCCCACTCCCATACTCCTGATAGGCTGCCGACCTCATTGGCCAATACTTTTCCTAATAACCCTAAGTCTAGATTACCTGAATCACAATCTTCATCTTTAGTTGATTATAACACGTCTTCTCAGGGTCACATGATACCTATTCAGCCCTTGCCATGTAACCAACTATTACATCCTCAACCCAATTAAACTCAAATAAATTAGAAGGACCCCTTCATATTTCAGACACATTGGATCCGCCTCATAACAAAGCAGTAACAGCCATGCATGCTACAGTAAAACCAATTACTTTTGATCCTAGGCTTCCTCAAAACCCATGCAAACTGCATGATGAGTTCCCATGTGAACATCATCATGAAGAACCCACTACCTTGTCTCCTTTGCTTCCTAATATTTACCCTCCCTCAATTCAAACACCCAAACCTAATACGACTCTAACTACTGAACCACAGCAATTACCAAACTCCATTCTCAATGCAGAGACCAACCTTCATAGGCATGAGCCGGAGTCAGTTTCTGAGGGCAAATATACAAACCAACAATCATTTTTTCCATCTTCCTCGTCTCACAATGGTAGGTCCTCAACTGCCTCAGAGTCAATCACCTCTAATATACACATCTCAGCTCATGACCACAGAACTTCCTCTCGAATCTTGGTTGGAAATGGGACTGCAGGGATATGTTCTAATATTCACTCTGCAACTCAATAATCAAGATGTGGTGTTGCTAATACAAAATCCGACCCATTTAGCGAAAATAGTGATAGAAGGAATGAGGCTGGGAATGGAAGCTTACAATCAAAATCAACGGTATACGACCCAGACTCCTCTCCCAAGGGAACAACAGGCTTCAAGCTCCAACCATCAGCCATGGCCATATCAAATTGCACAGATGAGTCCAGCTTGGGACCAAACAGTCAGTCTATTACCCTTTTACCCACCCCATCATATGGGTCAGGTTTATGCACCTTGGTTCCAGCCACTGGACTCATTCAATCCACTCTCTCCATATTCAAGCCCACTGAATCCTCTAGAGAGTCTCACCCCACCAAACAGTCCAGTACAATCACCTCCTCCATCTCCACAAGAACTAGACAGAGATACAAGAGAGGAACTGATAGCAATTCTTACGCAGATGAGGGAGACAAGAACAGAATTTTGGTGGTTAAAAGGGATCCAATTTTACAACCTCAAAGAACAGTTCGAAAAAAAAATTCATTCTAAAGTGTCCACCGGAAATGGTAACATGCAGTCTCAATTTTCGTCAAACCACCAATCCAGAGGTTGGGAAATATGCTATGGTGATCATTCCGACACTTCTTCAACTTCCACTGAGCCTGGATCTGACGACATCCTCAGTTGTCCATCCAATGACTCAGGCTCCTATGTCCCAGCCCAGAAACCCTAATTCCTACATGAATTTCTTAGTCTGGAACTGTAGGGGCTCTCACAATCCAGAATTTAGGAGGCACTTTAGGTCTCTACTAGATAATCATAGACCCACTCTTGCTATCTTACTTGAAACCCACATGCAAGATCATGCAAGCTTACGTGAGGACTTTAATTTTGGTAATATGGCACAAGCTTCTGCAAATGGTCTCATAGGTGGTTTAGTGGTGTTGTGGAATGCTGATCATATTAATGTCACAGAAATGAGAATCACTGATCAAGAAATACAGTGCATGGTCCAGGTTAGTCCCACAAAACCTCCTTGGATATTGTCTGCTATATATGCTAGTTGACATTACCAGCTACGTGATATTCTTTGGAAAAACTTAATTAGTTTGCATGATAATACTGTTATGCCTTGGCTAATAGGGGGAGACTTTAATGAAATACTAGAATCTAAGGAAAAATTTGGAGGTCTTCCTATGAATAATAATAGGGCTGATAAATTTGCTAACTCCATGCATTACTGTAGCCTTATTGATTTAGGTTATCAAGGTAGTCGTTTTACATGGACTAATAAACAAAGAAATAGTCGTACGATATTAGAAAGGCTCGATCATTTTTTAGCTAATTATGATTGGTTAAACTTATATCCAAACACAACTGTGACACACCTGCCTCGTACCTACTCAGATCATTGCCCATTATTAATTAACTTAGAACCTCATCAACCTATACAAAATAGGATATTTAGATTTGAGACGATGTGGGCATCTCACCCACAATTTCAACAGCTAGTTCGTACAACTTGGTCGAATAATATACCCTTACTAGCTACTACTGATAACTTTAAGATAGTGGTCACACGATGGAATCAAAATACTTTTGGCAATATTTTCCAACAAAAAAGAAAGCTTCTTGCTAGATTAGCAGGGTTACAATCCTCCATCCATTATCCTACTAGTATTTTCTTACAAAATTTGGAAACATAATTGTCCTTGGAATATAGTCACATTCTTCGTATAGAAGAGGAATTTTGGTAATTAAAATCACGTATAAATTGGTTAAATGAAGGGGATGCGAATACTAAGTTCTATCATCTCTCCACAGTCCACAGGCATCGTAGAAATAGAATTAATGCTTTACAGGATAGTGTAGGTAACTGGGTAACTACCACTAATGAAATACATGATTTAATTAATACTTATTTCAATGACCTTTTTCGAACTGATCAATTAATCTCTGAAAAAAGGATAGGAAAAACATACAAATGCGAGTTATCTTCTGATGATATTATTAGTCTTGATACACCTCTTCATCAAAATGATATTCTATCTGTATTAAATAGTTTCAAGGCATACAAAGCGCCAGGACCAGATGGGTTACACCCATTTTTCACCAAAATACTGGACGGATGTAGGTGATAAAGTTAGCTCATTTTGTCAGGTATATTTTCTGCTTCA
>NW_017674250.1:1834-9804 GCF_001879085.1 Nicotiana attenuata | reverse complement strand
AGTAGTGTATGCAGATTCGAGACCCGGGTGACAGGTATTGAATTCCCTGAGGGTACTGAGGCCTGGTCATCATGCTTAAGGTCCTTGACCGCGGATAAAGTTGAATGGGCTTATGGATGGCTTCCTGCTACTGAAGCTGTATACACATCAGCGGAGGTCCCTTATATTCTTTTGATGGGTATTCGAAGCATACAGCCTTATGCTCCTTACCGAGTTCTGCGGCAATTTGGAAGATTCCAGACAGTGCACAACGATGAAGACCTGAGTGAGCAAGTCATCGAGTTAGGCCCGAAAGCTGCATTCCCTGAAGGCAGAATTCGAAAGATATGGATGAGTGCAGGTACCTTGAACCCAAGACTATAGTACAGGACCGAGCCAGAGGTGAGGTAGATCCCAAATACTTGGTTTGGTTTGGTAAGAGATTTCAAATCCCTGAGAGACCCGCCAAAAGGCCACATGTACAGCAATTCACTAACGAGGCTCAGGTGCAAAGGGACTGGTTAGCCAAGGAAAAAGAGTACAGGGCCTGAATAGGAGCCTTGGAAAAACAGGTTTAGGAGCTCCGGTTTGAAAACACCTTGCAAGCCACAGCCGACGAAGGTGATAAGAAGAAATTGGCCCAGGAGAATGAAGCTCTCAAAGCCCAAATTCAGCAAATGAAAATAGATGCCAGGAATCGGGAAAGAAGTCTATCCGACGAGAGATTGATAAAAGGTTTGAAGAAACAAGTTTTGGACTGTCAGGAGGAATTGGACAAATCCGAAGGAAACGTGGCAAAACTTCGGGCACAATGGGCAAAGAAGACCGAGGAAAGGGCCCAGTTTGTACAACAAATGAAGAAGAACTATGAGGGAACCATTGCTAACATGAAAAGAAAAATGAATACTCTTGAAGAAAAAGCAGCTCGGCGGGACAAAGAATTTCGGGCCGAGAAAGAACAGTGTTATGGGTTAATCGCTGAGATGGAAAAGGAAATAAAATCGTTACAGGACCTTCACCTCCAGGATTCTCAGGTTCTAGAGGCCCGTACCCAACAGATAAGTCGGCTACTCCAAGAAAAGGGCCAAATCAGGGAAAGAATCAGAAACATTGCCAACTACATTGTCAGGAAGTGTCAGACTGGTGAGCGGATGGGTCGTACCACGTTCTTTGCTTCCATGATGATATTCGTTTGCCAGGTCATGAATGATCTGGATCAGTTGCAAAAGGGACTCGCACGCAGGCCCGCGACGATGCCGAGAGATGCCCCGCGGGCCCCAGGATTTGAAGCTTTGATGTATTCTTAGATAATCGAGTCTGTATTTCTGCTTTTGAGTCTGGTTTTTGTACTTTCCTTTTGGAGAAAAAGAACAACAAATAGTTTGGTAGCTTTGTAATCGCGGTTGTTATTAATGAAAATTTGAAAAATTCCCGAAAAATTGTTTCTTTATTTCTTGCATTTATTTTTCGCATTTATCTGCAAGAACTACGCTTGGTCTGATTCACGCGGGGTCGTGATACGTAGGCAATCTCCCTAGGATTCGACCGTAATAATAATAAAAAGGGTGAAAACACGAGAAAGGAAAGAAAAACAAAAGAGGGAAAGCAAAACAAAGATAAAAAGAGAGCAAGGAAAAAGAGTGGAAAAATAATTTTGAGGAAAAGAGCGGTTAGGAACAAGGAAAACCAAGGAGAAAAAGGGAAAAAGAAAGGAGAAGAGAAAGTTTGCAATTGGCAAGTAAAGGAAATGGAAAGCCGGGATGACGCATGTGACTGAGCAAAGGCATAATAGAAATGGTTAACTGCTTAGGTGCATTCACTCCTCAATGTGCGGTTATCTATTTGTTAATGCCCTAACCGCTAACAAAGTTGTTGTTGATGAGTTCAGGCAAGTGGTTAAGTTGACTGGCATTCTGGCAAGCCATCCCTACAACACCCGCTCTAAGGATAAGTCAAACATGGTCAACCAGGAATTGGAAGCAAGCATTGTCGACCCATCTAGGGAGGAGGAAGTAGTGGACGTTAATGCAATGAAGGAGGAGATGTATAAACTGAAGCAACAAATGGCCGAGATGTACCAGGCCTGGTCGAAGGGACATCCACCACCAACCTATCCTGCTAACCCCTCCTACCTCCCACCACTAGCTCAGCCTCAAGATCCTCCCACAGTACACTCATCTCCGGCTTTCCCTACTTACCAGCAGTACTACGGAACCACCTCTCAAACACCACCACCTCCACCACCCAAACAAATCCCATGCCCTCCACCACCAATCGCCCCTGTGTTCGTGGCTCCCCCACCTGCCACACTACACAGATCTTCTAGCGAACCTTTGTTCCAAACTCATGATAACCAGTATTACCCGCCCGAAGCCACTTTCAAACCGCCTGAACCATGCCCTTACACTCCCCGCCTTGATCTCTCAGCTGAGGAAGAAAAGCCTCCCAAAAACCCTGAACAAGAAGAGATGATCCGGAAGGTCAAGAGCCTAGAGCAGTCATTCCGAAATATGCAAGGACTTGGAGGACAAGTGAATGTAGCCTATAAGGACCTGTGCTTGTTTCCTGATGTCCAGTTGCCAGCAGGATTCAAGCTGCCCAAGTTTGACCTATATGATGGCCATGGTGATCCGGTGGCCCATTTAAGGGGGTTCTGCAGCAAGATGAGAGGAACGGGAGGAAAGGATGAGTTATTGATGGCTTACTTTAGTCAAAGTCTAAGTGGAGCAGCTTTGGAGTGGTACACACGACAAGATCATGCTCGATGGTACACTTGGGACGACCTGGCTCAAGCATTTGCATGTCATTTTCAGTATAATCTCGAAATTGTCCCGGACCGTCTGTCGCTAACTAAAATTGAGAAGAAGCCCGGAGAAAGTTTCAGAGAGTATGGTTTTCCGTGGAGGGAGCAGGCAGCAAGAGCCGATCCTCCAATGAAAGAGAATGAGATGGTTGATTATTTCCTTCAGGCTTTGGAGCCTACCTATTATGGTCATTTGGTGTCAGCAATGGGTAAAACTTTCAATGAGGTCGTGAAAATGGGAAGTATGGTGGAAGAGGGTCTCAAGTCTAACAAGATTATGAGCTATTCAGCAATCAAAGCAACTACTCAGGCTATTCAGAGCGGCACTGGAGGAGTATTGGGAAAGAAGAAGAAAGAAGAGGTTGCAGTAGTGGAATCAAGAGCTTGGTCCAGAGGTCCATCGCCATATTATCACCAACCTCGCCCTCACCCCCAAACCTACCCACATACCCCATATGGCCCACCGCAGCACTATTACCCACCTCCTGTCCCTAATTTCTCTGTCCATCATGCCCAAACATACCCCCAACCTCCTACCCATGCACAATGGCACGCACCCACCCCACAAAATACTTACTCATCTCAAAACACCTACCCACCCCCAAGAACCAACAAAAATCACGCTGGAACCGGTTTTCGACCTAACCCTGCATTTAAGAATGATAGGCTGCAAAAGAAGAAGACTTTCACTCCCTTGGGTGAATCTTACACTAGCTTGTACCATAGATTGAGACAGTTGGGCATGCTGAACCCGATTGAACCCAAATTGCCAAATCCTCCCCCAAGGAATCTGAACCACTCTGTGAGTTGTGAGTATTGCTCAGGTGCGCCAGGACATGACACAGAAAAATGTTGGCACTTGAAAACGGCTATCCAAGAGCTCATTGATACCCGCCGAATTGAAGTACAAGCCCCAGAAACGCCTAACATCACCCAAAATCCATTACCAACTCATCACGAGACCCATATGATCGAGCTAATCCAAAAGGGAGAGCATAAGAAGCCGTTGCAGACTGTAATGATGATCAGGGTTAGTGAGGATAGATCAAATGAGAAACTAGCAAAGGAGAGAACATCGATCAAGGTAGGAGAAACAGTTGGCAAACCAGTTGTAGTGATGAAGAAAGAGCTTTTGAGCAGTGTTGCAGGAAGACAAGAACCAGTTAAAGTGGTAGTGTTCGGGGCAGCTGTCAAGCCCGCTGTGATTGTGAAAGGGGCTTGCACAGAGCCGGTTGTCATCAAGCCAGTGACTCAGCTACCAGTAATCAGTGGAAAGGCCGTCCCATGGAATTACGGCCGAGTGACAGTGATGTATCAGGGAAAGGAAGTTAAGGAAGAAGTTTGTGAAACACATGGACTGACTCGCTCAGGGAGATGTTTTGCTCCTGACGAGCTGAGAAAGGCTAAACTCACCAAAGATAATCCAGTATCAGTAAAGAAAGTCGTAACTGAAGAAGGGGCAGAAGAATTTTTGAAGAAGATGAAGGCACAGGATTATTCCATTGTGGAACAGTTGAGAAAGACCCCGGCGCAAATCTCTTTGCTATCATTACTGATCCACTCAGATGAGCACCGCTAGGAATTGATGAAAATTCTGAATGAGGCCCACGTTCCCGATAAGATTTCTGTGAACCATTTAGAGAAAATAGCAAACAAGATTTTTGAGGTCAACAGGGTTACATTTTCTGATGATGAGCTGCCTTTGGAAGGCACTAAACATAATAAAGCACTCTACCTCACGGTGAAATGTGAAGACTCTGTGGTCACCCGGGTGCTTGTTGATAACGGGTCCAGTGCAAACATTTGCCCTCTCTCCACCCTGGAAAAGTTAAAGGTGGACGGTGAGAGAATTCATAAGAATAGCATTTGCGTGCGAGGATTTGATGGAGGAGGCAAGGACACAGTTGGGGATATAGTGTTGGAACTGACAATAGGTCCGGTTGAATTCACTATGAAGTTCCAGGTGCTTGATGTGGCTGTCTCTTACAATCTCTTGTTAGGCCGACCCTGGATCCATGCAGCAAAGGCAGTGCCATCTACCTTGCACCAGATGGTTAAATTCGAGTGGGACAGGCAAGAGATTGTGGTGCATGGGGAAGATAGTTCGTGTACTCTGGGTGATGCCATTGTGCCTTTTATAGAAGCTGAGGATGACAAAGGTCCATGGGTTTATCAAGTCTTTGATACGGTATCGGTTGAAAAGATCCCGGAAGGAAAGTGTATTCCTGTGCCAAAGGTAGCTGCTGCATCCGTCATGGTTGCGTCGGAAATGCTGAAGAACGGATTTGTACCTGGAAAAGGCTTGGGTGCTTCTTTACAAGGCATCGTACAGCCGGTATCTCTTCTTGCCAACCTGGATACTTTTGGTTTAGGCTTCAAGCCCACTGCTGCAGACATAAGGCGAGCTAGAAAGATGAAAAAGAAAGCATGGACCCTTCCAAAACCTATTCCCCGCCTTTCCCGTTCCTTTGTCAGGCCTGGTACTAAGAAGCGCCTAGCAACAGCAATGCCCAATGGTGTGGTTGATCCCGACAAGGAGCTGATCGAAAGGTTTGAAAAGTTGTTTGATGAGGTGAATGTGTTGGAAGCTGGAGAAGGTCCAAGCAAGGCAGATGTTCAGTTCGTGGGGCCCCAGGCAAAGCTTAACAATTGGGAAGCAACTCCCCTTCCTACCCGGAAGGAGTCTTGGTAGTTAGTTTTGATTTCCTTTCAGTTTAATCTGGATTATTTTAATTCGGATGCTATGTTCCGTCCGTTTGGATGAGTTAAACCTTGCTATCTTAAATGTTAATGAAATGCAATTGCCCTTCTTTTTCATTCCTGATAGTTTTTATTTTGTCTTTCTTTTCCTTCTTGTACAGTCCCTTTTACGCTGGTTTCAGTGATATGTCATGCATGAGGAGTCTTCAGCCCAGTCTTAAATGCCAATCTAACTCCGACATAATAATACAAAAAATTGAGTGTGATGATGAAATAGAATATGATGATGAGGAAGCTTTTGAGGAAATCAGTAAAGAATTAAGCCATTTTGAAGAAAAACCCAAACCTAATCTGAATGACACAGAGGCAATCAATTTAGGGGATCAGGAGAATGTGCGGGAACCGAAAATAAGTGTCCATTTGGAACCTCAGCTCATAGAAGAGATAATAAAAGCACTATTTGAGTACAAAGATATTTTTGCGTGGTCATATGACGACATGCCGGGTTTGAGCACTGATTTGGTGGTCCACAAATTGCCCACCGACCCAGCATGCCCTCCTGTCAAGCAGAAGCTAAGGAAATTCAAAACAGACATTAGTGTGAAAATCAAAGAGGAGGTCACCAAGCAGTTTGAGGCAAAGGTCATCCGGGTCACGCGGTATCCCACCTGGTTAGCCAATGTTGTGCCTGTGCCAAAGAAGGATGGAAAGAACAGAGTGTGCGTAGATTACCGTGACCTCAATAAGGCGAGTCCAAAAGACAACTTCCCACTACCAAACATCCACATATTGATTGACAATTGTGCCAAACATGAGATTGGTTCCTTCGTGGATTGTTATGCGGGCTATCACCAGATTTTGATGGATGAGGAAGATGTGGAAAAAATAGCATTCATCACTCCTTAGGGAACGTATTGTTATAGGGTCATGCCATTTGGGTTGAAGAACGCAGGGGCAACGTATATGAGGGCGATGACCACCATGTTCCATGACATGATACATCGGGAAATTGAGGTCTATGTAGCCAACGTGATCATAAAGTCAAGGAAACAATGTGACCATGTCAAGGACCTGAGGAAATTCTTCCAGAGACTCCGCAGGTACAACCTCAAACTTAATCCAGCGAAGTGTGCGTTTGGAGTCCCATCTGGGAAGTTGTTGGGATTTGTGGTAAGTCGACGCAGTATTGAGTTAGATCCGTCCAAGATCAAAGCCATTCAGGAGCTATCGCCGCCAAGGAACAAGAAAGAGGTGATGAGTTTGCTTGGCAGGTTGAATTACATCAGCAGGTTCATTGCCCAGCTCACAACGACTTGCGAGCCCCTCTTTAAGCTGCTAAAGAAAGATGTTGCGGTCAGATGGACAGATGAATGTCAAGCAGCATTTGAAAAGATTAAGGAGTATTTGGCTAGTCCACCTGTGTCGGTCCCGCCGGAGCCGGGAAGACCCTTGATCCTTTATCTGACAGTTTTGGATAATTCTTTTGGTTGTGTACTAGGGCAGCATGACATCACAGGAAAGAAAGAGCAGGCAATTTACTACCTCAGCAAGAAGTTCACATCGTATGAGGTGAAGTACACTCAGCTTGAGAGGACGTGTTGTGCCTTAACCTGGGTAGCGCAGAAATTGAAACATTACTTGTTAGCATATACCACCTATATCATCTCTCGGTTGGACCCGTTGAAGTATATTTTTCAGAATCCCATGCCCACAGGGAGGTTGGCGAAGTGGCAAATCTTGCTTACGGAGTTTGATATTGTCTACGTGACCCGGACTGCAATGAAAGCACAAGCGCTGGCTGATCATTTGGCCGAGAATCCAGTTGATGATGAATATGAACCTTTGAAAACATACTTCCCCGATGAGGAGATAATGCATGTTGAAGAATTAGAACAAGTCGAGAAGCCAGGATGGAAACTGTTCTTTGATGGAGCTGCCAACGCCAAGGGTGTCGGGATAGGAGCAGTACTGATTTCTGAGACAGGGCAACACTACCCTGTTACTGCTCAACTTCGTTTTTATTGCACCAATAACATGGCTGAATACGAGGCGTGTATCTTGGGTTTGAGATTGGCTATAGACATGGGTGTCCAGGAAATCTTGGTCATAGGTGACTCGGATCTTCTGGTACACCAGATTCAGGGTGAATGGGAGACACGAGATTTGAAGCTCATACCGTACCGGCAGTGTTTGCATGAACTTTGTCAACGGTTTCAATCAATAGACTTCAAGCATATTCCAAGGATTCACAATGAGGTTGCCGACGCTTTGGCCACTTTAGCGTCAATGTTGCATCATCCAGATAAGGCTTATGTGGACCCGTTACAGATTCAGGTCCGAGATCAGCATGCTTATTGTAGCGTGGTGGAAGAAGAGCTTGATGGTGAGCCGTGGTTCCATGATATCAAAGAATACCTCCGGATGGGAGTGTATCCAACACAGGCTACGGGGGATCAAAAGAGAGCAATTCGACGCCTGGCAAGCAGAT
>NW_017674250.1:0-1237 GCF_001879085.1 Nicotiana attenuata | reverse complement strand
ATATCGTCCTAAGGCGAATGGAGCGGTCGAAGCAGCTAATAAGAACATCAAGAAAATACTTCGGAAAATGGTAGAAGGGTCCAGGCAATGGCATGAGAAGTTACCTTTCGCCCTTTTAGGCTATCGCACTACTGTCCGCACTTCAGTAGGGGCGACTCCTTATTCTTTGGTGTACGGCACTGAGGCAGTAATACCCGCAGAAGTTGAAATACCATCCCTTCGGATTATTGCCGAGGCGGAAATTGATGATGATGAATGGGTTAAAGCCCGCTTGGAACAACTAAGTTTGATTGATGAAAAGAGATTGGCAGCAGTATGTCACGGTCAGTTGTACCAACAGAGAATGGCAAGAGCATATAACAAGAAAGTGCGTCCGCGGAAGTTTGAAGTAGGGCAATTGGTGTTGAGGCGTATCTTACCTCATTGGGCTGAGGCAAAGGAATTTTGCCCAGAACTGGCAGGGGCCATTGTGTAACCAGAGTGTGTCCAATGGCGCATTATATTTGACAGATGTGGAAGGAAAATGTGTAGAAATGGCTATCAAACTCTGATGCAGTCAAGCGATACTATGTATGATTTCTTGTTTAATTGTACTTTATTGTATTTGGCTATATTTTTGAGATTGAAATGACGAAGGCATTTGTTCTGCTATCCAAACACTTTATCCTTTGTTATCCCTTTTGAGCCTCATTTATTTTCTTTCGTACCCCTCTTTCGGAATCAATAACAACTCGGGAGCTCGAGCAAGGAAAATCAGCGAAGAAACAAGAAAACACAGTACCAAAAGAAAAGAAAAGGAAAAGAAGAAGAAAAGAAAAGAGAAGAAGAAGAAAAAAAGAAAAGGAAAAGAAAAAAGAAGAAAAAAAAGAGAGAAAAGAAAAATGAAGAAAAGAAAAAGAAAGAAAAAGAAATAAAAAGAAAGAAAAGAAAAGTGGAAGAAAAGGAAAGATTGCAACAACGAAGTAATTCTATGACCTGAACTACGTTCGACTTGATCCCGAAAGTGTACGTAGGCAGCCTCTCCCTGAGGTTCAGTCACACCAAAACAAAAATCCCAAAAGTTCCCCAAGAAAGAAACTGGGGCAGAAATTGTGGTTGTTGTGAGGAATTTGATTCCGAAAGTTGTAACTTTGAACCCATGTTAAGTTGTTTTGAGCCTTTGATACCCTTCTTTCTGACCTCATCCAAAAGCCTGCATTACGGTCCAAAGAAAGACCTTCTGATCAATCTTCAGGAA
>NW_017674249.1:74042-103653 GCF_001879085.1 Nicotiana attenuata | reverse complement strand
GGGTGCTGGATGTCGGTTACTACCCGGGTGAGGTCAAGTTGGGGTTCAATCCAAACAGAAGATAGATGCTCCTCAACTCAAGGTGGAACGTGGTCAAACCCAAGCTGTTATGCCCAGATTAAGTGCAAGAGCAGGGAGTTCAGAACGCTCCACCACCAGTTGCCAACTGTTGTACCTACTTGATGCCTTACCTGCAGATGTAGTGGCAATGTTATTGAATGTGTTAGTGGCATTTGGTGCCTACTCAGGGCCGGAAGTTCAGCCTCCTCAGGCTACACTTTACAGACACAAGCACTACCTCGCACAGACTCAAACCTTTCGAAATAAGGAAGTATCCCTTACACGGTTCCTGAAATTGAAATCACCAAATTTACGGTTCCGATAATTCAGGCAGATCCTCAAAGTTTCTTGGATGGGACACTTAAGCATTTATATGCTCTTGGATGTTTCTAGTGATGAGAGCCGTGAGCTCGCAGGCATTACACACTAGAGGATATGGCCAACACATGGTATGAAAACTGTATTGCTAGGAAGGCCAGCAGGAGCACCACCACTGACATGGGACGAGTCACTAAGTTGTTCAAGAATCAAATTTCTTCCAGACAGTCTGATGCAAAATATGCTAGAGACTTCGAGAGATTGGTTCAGACTCCAGATACTGATGTGTGTCAACATTATAACACTAGTTTTGTTAAACTGGCTATATATGCTCTCACTTAGTGCTACGAAGAATCTCGAATTCAGAGGTTGGTTGATGGATTTGGTTGGTCGTTATACACTGCAGTAGCCCCACAGATGAAAGACTTTATCCTACTCTGATGTAGTTGACCTTGCTTAGAAAGATTGAAACAAGGACGTGAAGAGCGTGCAGCCTAGTGAATTACGTAAGAAGGCCAAGACAAGATGGGCTTTCAGTGGCGGTTTTAGTGAAAGTAGAAGAGCAGGAATAGGGACAACAACAACAACAGGGTTCTCAGACAGGGACACCATGTCTTCACAGTCCAATGCAGACCACATATAGACAAGTAATAGGGCACCATCACTTCTGGAACATCGTAATTCTGGGCAGATACATGCCACCACTCCAGTCTGCCAGACCTGTGGTAGATCACATTTGGGGGCCAATGTCGTGTTTCTAACGGGAGAGTGCTTTCGGTGTGGCCAGTTGGACATCAGTTTGAGGGATTGCCCTCAGCCTCCGAGAAATTTCAACCAGGCTTCTAATCGTCAGCTGGCACCGACTCAGGACTACTCGTAATACTTCAGGTGCTACAGGTACAGGAAATATAAAGGTCGAGGTGCTGCAGACCGTGCTACTGTGAATCAAGGACAAGGAATGCTGGTAGAGGTCAGGCGAGAGTTTTTTGCATTTACTAGACAGGATGCTCGGCCTCGAATGCAGTGGTTGTGTATTCTTTCTGTCTGTTATTTGATGCACTTGCATTTGATATGATCCGATAACTACTCACTCTTATGTGTCCTGTACTTTGCTTTGAGGTTTAGTAGACAGCTGAGCTATTGAATGATACTTTTCTAGTTTTCTACTCCTGTTTGGAGAGTCTCTGTTAGCTAGAATATGTGTATCGTGCTTGTCAGATTCGAGTTGAGGGTAGAGATACTCTAGCTGACCTTATTTTTACTTGATATGATTGACTTTGACATGCTGATGGGAATGGATTGGTTATCTTCTTGCTATGCTATAGTCGATTGTCATGCAAAGATAGTAAGGTTTGAGATACCAAATGAACCAGTTTTATTCTAAGAGGGGTCAGGTTCCAGAGACTTGCAAAATTGTATTTTTATGAAAGCTCAACACTTCTGAAGAAAGGTTGCTTGGGTATCTTAGCTATTGTAAATGATACAAGAAAGGAAACAGTTAACAGAAAATGGACCAGTAGTGAAAAGAATTTTCTGATGTATTCTGAGGATTTACCAGGATTGCTTCCAGTACGAGAAATAGACTTTGGTATTTGATTTGCACTGACACAAACCCATATCGATACCCCCATATCGAATGGCACCAACAGATTTGAGGGAGATAAAGCAACAGTTACATGATTTGTTAGATTAGTTTTTAGTATAGTGTATCACCATGGGTGCACCAGTACTGTTCGTAAAGAAGAAAGACCGATCCCTAAGAATGTGCATTGACTACAGGCAGTTTGAACAAGATAACAATACGCAATTAAATATCCTTTGCCCCGTATAGATGACATGTATGATCAGTTACAGGAGCTGCCCACTTTTCAAAGATTGACCTTCCGTCTGGTTATCATCAACTTAGAATCAAAGATGAAGATATTTTCTAAGACTCTTTCAGAACTCGATACGGGCATATGAGTTTCTCGTGATGCCTTTCGGATGACTAATGCTCCAGCGGCATTCATGGATTTTAATGAATAGGGTGTTCAAGCCGTTTTCTGATAGATTTGTAATAGTACTATTTTGATGACATCCTGATATATTCTCATAGCCAAGCAGAAACCGAGGAGCATTCAGGACTGTGTTGCAGGACTTTGCGAGAACATCGGCTTTGTGCTAAGTTCTCGAAGGTGTAAATTTTGTCTAGACTCCGGTTAGCATTTTGGGGCATGTTGTTCAAAGATGGAATTTATGGTAGATCCTAAGAAGACTGAAGCTGTGCAGAAATGGCCCAGACCTACTTCCTCCTACAGAGATTCGCAACTTTTTTAGCTTAGCAGGTATTATAGGCGTTTTGTGCAGGATTTCTCCAGAAATAGCAGCGCGCTGACCAACTACACACAGAAAAATGCAAAGTTTCAGTGACGGAGGAATGTGAGTAGAGCTTTAAAACTCAAAACATGTTTGACAACTGCACAATATTAGCCTTACCATCAGGTTCTGGGATTTACAGATTTTCTGTGAGCTCGAGGTGGGTTAGGATGTGTTTCTCATGCAAAATGCGTCGTGTTATAGTCTTATGCTTCGAGAGACAATTGAAAAAGCACGAGACAAACTATCCTACACATGACTTTGGAGATGGCTGCCGTGGTATTTGCTTCTAAAAATTTGGAGGACTTATCTATATACGGCGAAACTTGTGAGATTTATACTAACCATAAAGTCTGAAGTATATCTTTCAGCAGAGAGATCTAAATCTTCGGCAGCGTTGTTGGATGGAACTACTAAAGACTATGATTGTTCTATTTTGTAACATCCTGGAAAAGCTAATGTGGTGGCTGATGCATTGATAGTAGAAAATCTATTGGGGAGTTGGCACATATATCCCTGCAAAGAGACTTTTGCCAGGATATTCAGAGGACTAGAGTACAGGTTATCAGATTTAGTGTCGGAAATTCAGAGGCATTGTTGGCTTTGCTCATGCTAAGTCTTCATTAGTTTGAGCGCATTTAAGGCCAAACCAATATGGGATGAACGATTATGTAAATACAGAGATGAGGTTTTAGCTGGTAAAAGCAAGGATATGATTGTTGAAAGTGATGGTGTTTTCGAATGGGTGACAGGCTATGTTGTAGCAGACGTAGATGGGTTGAGACATGCTATTCTTAAGAAGCTCACCAACAGTAAATACACTATACATCCTGGATCCCATTAAAAACTGTACCATGACCTGAAGCAATTTTATTGGTGGAAGGTATTGAAGAAAGATTGCTAACTTTATTTCTAGTTGTTTGACTTGTCAGCAGGTCAAGGCTGAGCATCAGCGACCCGCAGGACTACTACAACAAATTGACATTCCAGAGTGGAAATTGGAAAGAATTACTATGGATTTTGTCACCGGGCTACCACGAACCCTTAGAGGTTATGACACTGTATGGGTGATTGTAGATCGAACTGACGAAATCAGCACACTTTTTGCCAGTGAAGACTACATATGGTGGAGTGAGGTATGCACAGATATTTATGAATGAAATTGTCCGACTTCATGGAGTTCCAGTATCCATCATCTCTGATAGAGGATCACAGTTCACTTCACCTTTTAGAAATCTTTTCAAGAAGCATTAGGTACACGAGTAGATCTTAGTACTGTATTTCATCCACAGACAGACGGGCAGTCTGAACGTACTATACAGATCTTGGAGGATATTTTGAGAGCTTGCATTCTTGAGTTTGGAGGTAGTTGGGACACTTATCTACTGTTAGCTGAATTTGCTTACAACAATAGCTTCCAGTCCAGTATTCAAATGGCACCGTATGAAGCATTGTATGGTAGAAGATGTCGTTCTCCTATCGGATGGTTTGAAGCTGGTGAGACTAACTTATTGGGACCCGACTTAGTAGAAGAAGCTATGGACAAAGTCTAGTTGATCAGACAGAGATTACTTACAGCTCAAAGCAGACAAAAGTCTTATGCTGATAAGAGAAGAAGAGATTTAGTGTTCACAATTGGAGATAAAGTGTTCCTACGAGTCTCCCCTATGAAAGGTGTGATGCGGTTTGGGAAAAGAGGCAAGTTGAGCCCCAGGTTTATAGGGCAGTATGAGATACTAGACCGAGTGGGAGCGGTGGCTTATCGTTTGGCACTTCCTCCTGAGTTATCTTTTATTCACCCAGTGTTTCATGTCTCAATGCTAAGAAAATGTATATCAGACTCATCTCAGGTGCTTGAAGCACCAACTATACCGCTTGATGAGAAGTTGTCTTACGAGGAAGAGCCGATGGCAATTGTTGATAGACAAGTAAGAAAGCTACGGTCAAAAGAAATTGTGTTCGTAAAAGTTTTATGGGAGAAATCATGTCGTTGAAGAAGCTACTTGGGAAATAGAGGATAATATGCGAGTCAAGTACCCTCAATTATTTCAATCTACAGGTACGTACCAGAATTAAATTCGGGGACCGAATTTTATAAGGTGGGGAGAATGTAATACCCCATAATTTAATCCGAGGACAAATTGGTCATTTAGCTAACAATTAAAAAAAAGAAATAAAGCAACTTATGAGGCCAAAGCCCATTAGAATAGTAGGGCGTGAGAACTAATAAGGGTTTGGAGAGGAAAAGACTTTCCTACCAACAAATGGAGTACATAAAAGAAAACATGGAAAAACGTTTACAATTATAATCGGTAATCAAATTGAGAGCGAGAAGATTTAGCAGCAACTTGGAGTCAAAACCAAATTATTGGCCCGGAGAGACAAGGACACGAGGCTTGAAGAGGAACAAGACGCACCAGTTGTTTTCTTGAAAAAAGTGCTCTATTTGGCATCAAAGAGTTGTAACAAGAAACTACCAAACTAGCAACGTGAGTATTCTAGAAGAATTTTAGTTTTATATTGTTTAACTCTTCCATTATAATATTGGGATTTAGTTTGGTCTTTAATTATAGGGAGTAGTATTAGATACGGGCTTTTATGATAAAATTGATTAGTTGTTGAATTGGTGATACGAAGGAATTACAGAGAATTAGTTTAATAGGGACATGGCAGCCTAATTGAGGTTATTTCAAGTGGAATAAGGAGGAATTTGACAGAATAATACCCGATTATGTTGGTAGTTCATGAAGTTGATACTTACCCAGTGTTTGTGATAATATAGATTGATCGAAAGAAGTTGTACGGACCGCTCGAAGTTGCGCGCTTGGTATTTCGGCACGA
Source organism: Nicotiana attenuata (assembly GCF_001879085.1). Lineage (NCBI taxonomy): Eukaryota > Viridiplantae > Streptophyta > Magnoliopsida > Solanales > Solanaceae > Nicotiana > Nicotiana attenuata. The sequence goes on along the minus strand of NW_017674249.1, from coordinate 98,079 downwards.
GTATAGTGAGTAGTAATCTTACCGCAATTTGTGTTTTCATAACTGGCATGATTTACACATGATTTTTAATATGAATATGTTACCGATTATATTAAGTTGCATGTGGGACAAGTCTTTTACTCGATATGATACCGAAATAGTTATTGGAGATGATTAGCTTTAAATATTCTTGTTGTCACTAGATATGTTCTACCGTTACTTGAATTTACTGTTATTGAAATGAAATTACATAATTTGATAAGAACCGAAATGCCCTATATTATTTTAAAATATTTTCCTATGAGTATATACGGATACAAAGACAAGTATAAATGGGAGTAGACTTTGAAGGATCCCGTAGCTAACGGCGGGTTCGTTAGACCTGGTACACCTTGTATTTACTGATTACAGAGTACAGTTATAGCCCTCGCTAGTGGGAAGGTAAAACTAGCGTACCGTTACCGATTTCCCTCGAGTAGGGACTACCGTTATATTTGACTTCTTGCGAAGAAGTCCACAGTTATATCGATTACATGATCCGTTCACTGAAACCTCCCAAATGTGAATATTGATATTAGATAGTGGTTACCGAGCTTATTACCGAACTGTTAATTATATTATACTACAAGAAAAGCATGACGAGACTGAAAATTTTATTTATTGTTTCTGAAAGGACATTTTTATGTATTTTCTCTTTGAGATACTAGCATGTTTCTGACTTGTCCTCAAATAAAAACGGTTGTGGTTAAGTGTTATTACTCACTGAGCTAGCGACTCATTCCCCGCTAATTTTTTTACAGAGACAGCAGTTGACGCAGGCGAGGACTTCGTTAATTAGAGCGCACAGGTTGATATTTCTCGGTGAACCTCGCACTTGTTCGCGTGGGCAGAGATTTTATTTATTGTTATGGTCTTTTCATTGAATTCTTAGAGTCGCTCCATAGTCATTATTTTAGTGTCATGAGTATTCTTTTGTTATTATAGTCTTATGTTAAGTATCGTTCTCACTTATCAAAGTTGGAGATAAATTAGTATTTCTAGTGGTTAGTTGGTGGTTTAGTTATGGTGGAGACTTGTATTGGTTAATTGACAAGTTGTTAGTTGTTTGGTATGATATTAGGATGTTTGGTTGTTGATTTGAGACAGGAAATTTTTGGGATGGTCCAAAAACAGGAGAAACTCTATCCGATTTTCTGTAAAATTACCGATGAGGCTTACTTGGGAATACTTGCTCCTAAGCGCCGGTCACAATCCTAAATTGGGTTGTGACACATCTATCACAGGAGAATATGTCTCCATATAATCAATATCAAGCCTTTGCCAAAAATCCTTATGCCACAAGTCGTGCTTATCTAACGACTTCATTTTTATCATTTTTGTTCGCTCAAAAATCCATTTTCATCCCACTTCTTTATTCCTTCTGGTGTTCGAACTATACGCCCGAATACTTCACGTATTTTAAGTGAAGTTAATTCTGCCGGGATAGCATCTTTCCATTTTGTCCAATCATTTCTCTGTCGGCATTCATCTACAAATCTTTGTTCAAGATCCTCATCTTGTTGCATTATTTCAACAACAATATTATAAGCAAAAACATTATCGACAATAATATTATTTCGGTTCCATCTTTTTTTCTGTAGAGACACAACTTATTAAGATCTCTTCATTCTTATTATTTTCAGGTACCTGGACCTCCTCTGAGGTCTTATGATTTGTTATGTCACATGACTCGTTTTGAGTAATTGCCTCCATATTATGATTCCCTAGATCATTTGCTCTTTTTCTCTTTCGGGGATTTTTATCTTTGGAACCAATTGGTCTACCACGTTTCAACCGTGGCTTAGACTCATTTACATTTATAGATTGTCCAACCGGGACATCAATTCGAATAGGAGCATTAGCAGCTGGAATATATGATTTAGTCACCCTTGGTAGGTCAGTGAATGCATCTGGCAGTTGATTTGCAATTTTTTGCAAATATATTATGTTTTGAACCTCGTGCTCACATTATTTGTTTGAGGATCTAAATAAGATAGTGATAATGCATTCCAATCTATCTCTTTTTCCAACTGCTTATTTTCTCCCCCTAATGTTGGGTATACTGATTCATCAAAATAGCAATTAGCAAATCTTGCCGTAAATAAATCTTCAGTTATAGGTTCCAAATATTTTATAGTAGAAGGAGATTCATACCCAACATATATCCCCAATCTTCTTTGGGGACCCATTTTTATGCGTTGTGGTGGGCAATTGGAACATAAACTGCACATCCAAATATTCTAACATGAGAAATATGTGGCTCCTGGCCAAAAGCTAATTGTAATGGGGAGACTTTATGATAACTTGTGGGCCTGATCCGCACAAGAGTTGTTGCATGCAAAATAGCATGACCCCATGCCGAAATGGGAAGTTTTGTTCTCATAAGCATTGGTCTAGCAATTAATTGGAGGCATTTGATCAATGATTTCGCTAAACCAATTTGTGTATGAACATGAGCAACTAGATGCTCAATTGTTATCCCGGTTGATATACAATAATCATTAAAAGGCTTGGGACGTAAATTCACCAGTATTATCAAGAAGAAGTGTCTTAATTGCATAATTTGAAAAGTGTGCTCTTAATCTTATTAATTAAGCCAGTAACCTCGCAAAGGCCAAATTACGGGTTGATAACAAACACACATGTAACCATTTTGTAAATGCATCTATAAAAACCATATAATATCTGAATGGTCCACGTGGTGGGTGTATGGACCCACACATATCACCCTGTATACGTTACAAAAATGCAGGAGATTCAACTCCACCTTTAATTACTGATGGTCTGATGATTAGTTTGCCTTGAGAACATGCAACACAAGAGAATTTTTTTTGTTTGAAGAATCTTCTAGTTCTTCATGACCATGTGGATTCACAATTATTTTGCGCATCATATTATAACCGGGATGGCCCATTCGGTCATGCCAAATAATAAAACCATTAGTAAACCCCTTGTTTACTATGTCATGTCATTCGATTACACTAATATTAGTGTAGTATAATCTGGAGGAAAATGCGAGAAGCTTTTCAAGCACATGCTACTTTTCTGCTTTTATTGTAGTAATGTAAAGGTATTCAATCTTTTCTTCATTGGTGGTCTCAATATGATAGCCATTTTGGCGAATATCTTTGAAACTCAACAAGTTTCTTTGAGACCTGCTACAATATAATGCATCATTAACAACCAATATTGTTCCTCCAGGTAGTAATACAGTCGCTCTTCCAGAGCCTCAATTATTTTTGTACTACCAGATATTGTTATGATATTGGCTTATTTCATAATTAAGCAAGAGAAATATCTCTTATATTTTAATATGGTATGCGTCGTAGCACTATCTAGAAGACATATTTCTTCTTTATTATTCATATGGAAAATTGAAGACTGGGAAGTTTCATATTCTTCATAAAGAAAAAAAAATGCATCATAAGTATTATTAAAAAATTTAAGAACAAAAAAAACTATATTTAGGAAAGTAAATAATGACAACATAAAAAGTTTTATTTCAAATATGAACTTCATTAAATAAAAAAATATTTATTCTTATAATTTCTCCCAATAATAAGTCTTTAGTTATGATGCTCAAAGAAGTCTCCAACTTCTAAATGAATAATATCTGCAAGGCCTTCAAAAATATCATCTTTATAGGCAAAGTTTGCTTCAACTTTATCATGATTATTCATAGGCACCGCCTCAACATCATTTTGAAAGGTCAAGTGAGTCTTAAGTTTATTTTTGTTTCCCTTTTATAGAGGCTTGATAAAGTTTGACAAAATATTCTGGCGTACGTCAAATTCGTGCATAATGATTTTTCATACCATATCGGCAGACATTATTACCTTTTCCTTTTGAAGGATTATTCTGAGAACTCTTATTGTCCTCTTGTTATAACGACCACCAACATGATGATTATTATTTCATCCCTTGCCATGATTATATATATTCATACGACAATGATAATTATTTTGTCTTCTTTCAGACTTTTGATTTATCAATATCATATTTACTTATGGTAATGGAGTTGATCCGGTACTGGGGCGGACTTCATAATTTTTTATTAAAAGGTATCATTCACACTGCCACTATTATATCATTAATATGGTCCAAGGTAGATCTGCCGGCGTTCGCAGACCCTGGAGTCCCCTTCCCTCTATCTTAGTTTTCTGTTTTCTTTCATTCCAAAAAACAGATGTATTTCCTTAAAACCAGTATTTGTAGAAATTCTTAGATGTTCATGGATTGTGACACCATATATTTTGGGTAGTCTTGTACTAGTGTATTAAATCTTGTACTAGTGTATTAAACTGTTATAAAATTTTCGCACTTCATATCTGTTTAGTTTAAACTATTGTTAGTTACTGATTTGTTAATGATTAATGTGTTAGAACTATATCTGTTGGCTTGCCTAGCATTCTAAGAGTTAGGCACCATCACGATCCCGACGGTGGGGAATCCGGGTCGTGACAAGAGCTTTTTCTTTTTTACATTCTACTTTTGTGACTGAGTTGTAACCATTCATCAGAGACTCTTATGCTTCTTAAATGTGTTCTTGAAGTGAATGGAAGTTGAAGTACGTTGCAAGACAACTTGCACTTTTGCTTCTCTATGATACTTATATTTTTTTGTTGTTTTATGTCAAACTATTTTCTTTAGAAAAATAAGTTTCATGTGAGGTTGTTTTTAACCATTCTAGGAATCTTAGTGAATCATAGAGTGAATATAATTTTTTCTTTTGACATGTATTTCACTAGGAAATACTTGAAATCATATCATTTTTTTCCAGTATATGCATGATTTCTTTTGTGATGCATCTTTTGTGTTTTCTCGTGTCATATTAACAACGAAAAATAATTTTGTAAATGAAATAAATGACATGCTTATATGTAAATTAAAAAAAGAAAGCTAAAATATTTATTGCAATTGATGAAACATGCGAATCGAATGATCAAAGTCGGCATAGATTTTTTTACATTCTTTAAATCCTAATGGTTTTCCTCCTTATAGATTAATTTTGAAAGAAAATTGTCCTATTATATTACTACAAATTTTGAATCCTTGTGGATGTTTATGCAATGGAACACGATTGAGCTGTTGTAATTTTAAAACATATGTTATAAGTGCAAAAATTGCAAGCGATGACTTCAAAAATACGTATGTATTTATACCGAAAATACCATTGATGTCATCACAAGATGAAAAATTACTAGTACAATTTAAAAGAACACAATTTTCAGTAAGACTCTATTTTGCTATGACTATAAATAAAGTACAAGGCAAAGATTAGATTTTGTTGGAATATATTTACGAGAACCAGTATTTGACATGGTCAGCTTTATGTTGTATTGTTAAGAGCAAAGGCTTCCAACTGTGTCAAGATATTAATTCGGCCCCAAAATCGAGATAGTGATGACGATTATTCTACATACTATATAGTTTACGATGAAATCATTCAAAAGTATTTCTTGTGAATCTTTCACATTTTACTTTGTGCTAAACTAAGCAAAGTTGAACATACAATTTTAGAACAGGAACACCCATCTTGTTTGTGGTACATGTACTTCAGAATTCCCATAATATGGTTGATGCATGCTCATAAAGCATATTTATGAGTTTCTACATATGATGGTGAAATGTAGTTTGTTGCTATAGACAGGTTTGCCAAATAAGCCATACAACAATATTTTTCTTCTCATATATCCATCGCTTTTGAACTGCTTCTAATCAGGTTGCTTGGATTTTATTTTAATTTTGATTCTCTAACTGTTTTTTTAACTATCCCTCTTTGTAATTTTTTGTAATTCGTTTAGTTTCCCTAGCGTACGATGGCTAAGGGATGTAGTACAAGCTTCTGAGAGGTTGTTTAAAAAGGAAGGATGGAAACTATAGGCATAGGCTCTTTATTCAACTGATGCCTTTTCCCCAAAAAGGACTTTCCTCGAATCATTTGATACACTACACTGTAAATGCTTTGTTTTTGCTACTGATAATTAAATATACTTGTTAGATTTGTGAGGAAGAAGATTCAGAATGGAGAAGAAAGAAGATCGAAATTGTATTGCAAAAGTCAGTGAGACCTCCGTTCATTACAATGCTATATAGGGGCTTCTCCACTAACTAAATGACAGTTGTTGTACAACTATCAACTAACCACTTTAACTAACTAACCACTCTTAACTAAGTAGCACACCTTTTGCTTTTGCTATATACAATTTTACCTAATATTTCAAGACTCCCCTTCAAGCTGGAGGGTGAAAAGCATTGAACACTCCGAGCTTGGAAAGAAGGAAGGAGTGATGAGCAACACCAAGAACTTTTGTCATAAGATCAGCCAACTAAATTTTGGTTGAAATGTGATGAGGAGCGAGCAAGCCATTCTTAGTCTTTTCTCGAACAAAATGACAATCTATCTCGATGTGCTTTGTCCTTTCATGAATTATGGGATTTGCTTCTATTTGAAGCGCAACTTTGCTATCACAATATAGATCAACAGGTTGATGTATCTCAATGTTCAACTCTTGCAACAATCCAACTAGCCAGGTAACCTCAGCTGCTACTGCTGCGAGGCTTCTATATTCAGCTTCAGCTGAGCTTCGATTCACTGTCTGCTGCTTCTTGGACTTCCAGGACAATAAGGAATCCCCTAGCTTGACAACGTATCAAGTGATCGACCTTTGTGTGTTTGGACATGCTGCCCAATCTGAATCACAGAAGGCAGAAAGGTGAGTAATAGGGCCCTCTTGAGAAAGACACCAAGACCAAGTGAACCTTTAATGTATCTGACCACTCCAAGTGCAACAGTTAAGTGTGATTTCTTGGGATGCTGCATGAACTGACTCAAAACTTGCATGGCAAAGCGAATGTCAGGTCGTGTAATGGTCAAGTAGAGTATCTGGCCTACTAGCCTTTGATAACTGCCCACATCTTGCAGCTCTTCATCATCATTGTGCCCAACATGTTTGTCATACTCTGTAGTGGTGAGTTTCTGATTAAGTTCAATAGCAGTGGATGCAGGTTTCACAGCTGTGGTGGATATTAATTCCAATGCATATTTTCTCTGGTTCAATAACATCCCCTTATCTGATCTCAGCACTTCAATGCCTAAGAAATATCTAAGCTCACCAAAAAATATTTGACCATAAAGTTGTTATGTAATGTGCTCTTGGCCTCTTCCATAAGGGAAACACTACTACCAGTGATCAAGAGATCATCAACATACACCAATATAATCACAATGTCATGTGCTCTCTGCTTGGTGAATAGAGAATGATCATATGCACTCTGCTGATACCCTGCTCCCACTAAGGCATCTATGAGCTTAATGTTCCTGTAACGACCCGACCGGTCGTCTTAAGAATTTACGCCCCGATCCCCCATTAACTGCTTCCCCTAAGTTTATTTCTGCTATTTTGGTTTGCCGGGACGTTCGGTGTTGAGTTTTGGAGAGTTTTGGGACACTTAGTCCCTAAATGAGAGCTTAAGTGTTGAAAAGTGGTCCGTAGTCTGAACAGTATGAAGACGATCTCGGAATGGAGATCCGATGGTTCTGTTAGCTTCGTTAGGTGATTTCGGGGGTTGGGAGCGTGTTCGGAATGTATTTTGGAAGTCCTTAGCTCATTTAGGCTTGAAAGGCCGAAGTTTGAATTTTATAAGTTTCCAGTCCGATAGTGAGTTTTTGATCCGAGGGTCGGATTAGAATTCCGGAAGTTACAGTAGTTCCGTCATGTCATTTGGGATGTGTGTGCAAAATTTTAGGTCATTCGGACGAGGTTCGGGTAGGTTTTTGATCGAAAGCGTGTTTTGTTGGAATTTAAAGTTCTTAGGCTTGAATCTTTGATTAATGCGGGTTTCCAGCGTTGTTTTAGGTGTTTTTAAGATTGGTACAAGTTTGAATAAGATATTAGGTGGTATTGGTGCGTTTGGTTGAGGTCCCGGGGGCCTCGGGATGATTTCGGGTGGTTAACGGAGGAAATTTCTAAGTTTGCAGCAGCTGGTATTTTGTTCCTTCTGGTATTTTCGCTTCTGCGGCTTGGGGACCGCAGAAGCGGAGCCGCAGAAGCGGATCCCTCATCGCAGAAGCGAGATTGGTCTTCCCCCTCAGGAACCGCAGAAGCGGTTATTTATCCGCAGAAGCAAAAACTGTCCTTTTAAATGAAACCGCAGAAGCGGTAATGAATCCGCATAAGCGGCAACCGCAGGTGCGGTTTAAGACCGCAGAAGCGGAATCTAACTTTAATGAAGAACCGCAGAAGCGGCTCGCGGTCTGCAGAAGCGGTCCCTTGACCGCAGAAGCGGTAATCTCTGGGGTGAAATATCAGATTCGAGGGTTAGTTTCAAAAGTTGGAGAAATCAATTGAGAGCTCGGGTAAGGGCGATTTACAGAGGGTTTTGAAGAGAAAACTATTGGGTAATGTTTTCTTAATCCCTTCTAGTTATATTTCATCGTTATATAGTTAAATGCATCATTGGAATTCGAATTTAGGATCAAAAATTGGATAATTTGGGGTAAAACTTCATTGGCTAAATTATTGAGTTTTGAGTGAGCATTTGACCTCCGATTTGGGAGATTTTATATGGTTAGACTCGTGAGACTACGAGGGTTCTGAAAAATGTGAAAATTATTCGATTCCGGGGCGTTGGCCTGGAGGGCATTTTGGTCATTTCACCTAATTTTACGCCGTAGCCTTGAATTTATTAGCAAAACTAGGTGTTTGCGATGTTATTTACAATGTGTAATTGAATTGAATAGATTTGAGCCATTTGGAGTCGGATACTTGTGGCAAGAGCGTGGTTTCTAGTTGATATTGAGCCGGTTCGAGGTAAGTGGCTTGTCTAACCTTGTGTGGGGGACCTTTCCCCTTAGGATATGATCTTTGAATATTTGAATGACTCGTACGTGAGGTGACGAGCGCGTACTTGAGCTAATTGTTGTAAACCCGTTTCTAGTTGAAGTATTTATATTGAGATTTCTTGTTTACTTGTTCATTTTAACTGTAAGTTCATACCTGTGCTAGCTTAGAGACTCATGTTTAGCTGGCTTACATGCTTATTTGTTTTAGCTGTGCTATTTGTACTCTGTGAAGCATGTTAGGCTATAATCTACTACTTTTTGTCCTGATTTTTAGCATTGTTCCGAGATTTATGAATTGTTGTTGTTGTTGTGTGTTTAATTTGGGATCACCGACTCGCTTATTGAGGATACTAAGAGATCCTCGGGATACCGAGAGATCCCCCGTGTTGATGATGAGGATACCAAGAGATCCTCGGGATACCAAGAGATCCCCGGCTACTATTCCTTGTTGATGGCAGTTTTCCTTGTATTGTTACCTTTGCTTTCTATTGCCGTCTATCCTTATTTACCTGGTTTAGATTCTCGCTGTGGACTTTATTTAAACTGTTTCTGTTATCTTATTATTTATTATGTTATCTCAGTAGGGCCCTGACCTTCCTCGTCACTACCCAACCGAGGTTAGGCTTGGCACTTACTGAGTACCGCTGTGGTGTACTCATGCCTCTTCTGCGCATGTTTTTCGTGTGCAGATCCAAGTACTTCCTCCCAGGCGTATCATCCTCGTGGTGGAGAGTCCTAGCCGAGACTTGAGGTATATCTGCTACGTCCGCAGACCAGGAGTCTCTACTCTATTTCGGCTTTAGCAGATAGTTCCTTTCTTTCCTTTCATGTTGTTTAGACATTCTGGTGTAGAGCAGATTACTACATTCTATTAGCCTGTGTTTCCCATGAGTTTTCGGGTTTTGGGATTCAGTTGTAGACTTCCGCATATTTTTGAGTTGTATAGGTCGAGTGGCCTTATATACAGTTGTTATTTCCGTATGTTCAGTTTTAATTAATTATTCCGCAAATGTTAATTTGTTATTCCGCACTGTTAGGCTTACCTAGTTGTAGGAACTAGGTGCCATCACGACATGTTCATGGAGGGTGAACTGGGGTCGTGACAAGTTGGTATCAGAGCTCTAGGTTCATAGGAGTCACGGAACACAGGCCGGTTTATTAGAGTCTCGTGATCGGTACGGAGACGTCTGTACTTATCTACGAGGGGCTATGTAACTGTTTTGGAAAAAAAAATCTTCATTTCATTTGAATTCCTCGTCGTGCGATATTTTTGGATATCAATTCTAAAATTCTAACTTCTATTCTCTCACAGATGGTGAGGACACGTGTTACTCGAGATGATCAGGCACCCGCCCCCCTACTGCAGCTGCCAGAGGCCGGGGCCGGGGGAGAGGTCGAGGACGCGTACGTGGTGCAGCCAGAGCACCTGCGCGAGCTGCCGCCGAGGTACCACCAGCAGATCCAGCCGGAGCCCAGGCACCTGGCACACCTACTACTGCCACTACTACTCCAGCGCTCCAAGAGACTTTGGCTCAGTTCATGAGCATGTACACCACCTTGGCTCAGGCAGGGTTGCTTCCCATTGCTGCAGCCACATCCCAGGCCGGGGGAGGAGCACAGACTCCCGCCGTCCGCACTCTTGAGCAGCGAGTGCAGGTTGAGCAGGCTCTCGAGATTATTTCGGCACTGCCTGCAGCGCTAGTTCAGCCCGAGGATGGGTCAGCTGCTTCAGAGGACGAGCAGCGGAGACTTGAGAGGTTCAAGAAGTATGATCCCCCAGTGTTCAGTGGATTAGCATTAGACGATGCCTTGGGATTTCTAGAGGAGTGTCATCGTATTCTTCGCACTATGGGTATAGTGGAGTCCAGCAGGGTTTCTTTCAATTTTTTTCAGCTTCAGGGAGCTGCCTATGATTGGTGGCACACTTATGAGATAGACAGTCCAGTCGAGGCTGCTTCACTGACTTGGACCTAGTTCTCGGATATGTTTATGAGAGAGTTTGTTCCCCAGAGTCTCAGGGACGCATGGTGCGCAGAGTTTTAGCATTTGCGCTAGGGTGCTATGACCGTTTCAGAGTATGCTATCCGTTATACCAGGTTGGCCAGGCATGCACCGGCTTTGGTTGCTACAGTTCGGGAGAGAGTTCGCAGGTTCATTGAGGGTCTTATTCCACCCATCATATCTAGCATGGCTCGAGAGTTGGAGATGGACATTCCTTATCAGCAGGTAGTGAGCATTGCTAGGAGGATTGAGGGTATGCTCGCCAGGGAGCGAGGGGAGAGGGAGGCCAAGAGGTCTCGAGAGTGTCGGGGTCACTACTTTGGTGCCGTACCCCATCAGCAGGTCGTTATGGCAGAGGTTATGCGGGTCGCCCTGTTCATTCAGCTCTTCCAGCAGTCGGCAGTGCTCCAGCTCCACCTACACCTCAGGAGCCTTACTATGCACCTCCAGTTTCTAGCGCGCCTCCTGCGCGGGGTGCTTCCAGAGGTCAGTCCAGCAGACCTGGCCCTAGTCAGTCACAGTCACCGCGTCCTCCCAGAGCTTGTTTCGAGTGTGGTGATACACGCCACATGGTTAGGGACTGCCCCAGACTTGGTAGGGGTGCATCTTCACAGACTGCTCAGCCACAGCGTGTTCCTCAGAGTTCTCAGGCCATGGTCACAGCTCCAGCTGCTACCCCACTTGCCCAGCCGGCTAGGGGCGGAGGTCGGGGAGATAGAGGTCGCCCTCGAGAGAGAGGGGCCGAGCCAGATATTATGCTATTACTGCTCGTACTGAGGCTCTTGCCTCCGACTCCGTCATTACAGGTATTATACTGGTTTATCATAGAGAGGCATCGGTTCTATTCGATCCGGGCTCTACTTATTCTTATGTGTCTTCTTACTTTGCTCCGCATTTGGGTGTGCCTCAGGATTCTTTGAGTTCCCCCGTTTATATTTCTACTCCTATGGGAGATTCTCTTGTTGTGGACCGCGTTTATCGGTCATGTTTGGTTACTATTCGTGGTTTTGAGACTAGAGAGGATTTATTGTTACTCGTTATGGTGGATTTTGACATTATTTTGGGCATGGACTGGTTGTCGCCCCATTTTCCTATTCTTGATTGTCACGCCAGGACCGTGACATTGGCTATGCCAGGTATTCCGCGTATTGAGTGGAGTGGTACTTTAGATCACACTCCCAGTAGAGTCATCTCTTTTCTTAAAGCTCAGCGCATGGTTGAGAAGGGGTGTGCCGCGTATTTGGCTTATGTGAGAGATGTTAGTGTTGATACCCCTTCTGTTGATTCGGTTCCAGTGGTACGGGACTATCCCGATATGTTTCCAGCCGATCTTCCGGGCATGCCGCCCGATAGAGACATTGATTTTGGCATTGATCTGTTGCCGGGCACTCAGCCCATTTCCATTCCTCCGTATCGGATGGCTCCTCCTGAGTTGAAGGAGTTGAAGGATCAGTTGCAGGAATTTCTTGGTAAGGGTTTCATTCGACCAAGTGTTTCACCGTGGGGTTCTCATGTCTTGTTTGTGAAGAAAAAGGATGGTTCTATGCGTATGTGTATTGACTACTGTCAGTTGAACAAGGTTACAGTGAAGAACCGTTATCCTTTGCCTCGTATTAATGATCTCTTTGACCAGCTTCAGGGCGCACAAGGTGTTTTCTAAGATTTGACTTCGCTCAGGTTACCATCAGTTGAAGATTCGGGAGCTAGATATTCCGAAAACTGTCTTCAGGACTCGATACGGTCATTACAAGTTCCTTGTTATGTCATTTGGGCTGACCAATGCCCCTGCAGCTTTCATGCACTTGATGCACAGTGTGTTCAGGCCATATCTTGACTTCGTTCGTGATTATTTTTATTGATGATATTTTGGTGTATTCCCGGAGTCGGGAAGATATGAGCAGCACTGAGGACCGTGCTACGACCTTGAGGGAGAAAAAGTTATATGCAAAAGTTCTCAAAATGTGAGTTTTGGCTGAGTTCTGTGCATTCTTAGGCCATGTGAATTTCTAGTGAGGGTATTGGGGTGGATCCGAGGAAGGTAGAGGCCGTGCAGAGTTGGCCCAGGCCGTCCTCAGGTACAGAGATTTGCAGTTTCCTTGGCTTTGGCGGGTTAGTACGCGTCGTTTCGTGGAGGGATTTTCATCGATTGCTGCCCCTATGACTAGATTAACCCAGAAGGGTGCCCCATTTCAGTGGACAGAGGAGTGTAAGGCGAGCTTTCAGAAGCTCAAGACAGCCTTGACTGCAGCCCAATCTTGATGTTGCCTACCGGTTCGGGGTCTTATACTATTCTATTGTGACGCCTCGAGAGTTGGCCTTGGAAGCAGTGTTGATGCAGGACGGTAGGGTGATTGCCTACGCGTCCAGACAGTTGAAGATACATTGAAAAGAAATTACCCTGTCCACGACCTTGAGTTAGCTGGCCATTGGTTCATGCCTTGAAGATCTAGCGTCATTATCTATTATAGGAGTGCCTTGTGAGATCTATACTGATCATCGGAGTTTGCAGCACTTGCTCAAGCAAAAGGATCTCAATATGCATCAGAGGAGGGTGGTTAGAGATGCTGAAGGATTATGACATCACTATCCTGATATCAACCCAGGCAAGGCCAATGTGGTGGCGGATGCCATGAGTCGCCGGGCGGAGAGTTTGGGGAGTCTGGCATACCTACCAGCTTCAAAGAGGCCTATGGCGATGGATGTTCAGGCCTTAGCCAGCCAGTTCGTGAGATTGGATCTTTCAGAGCCCAGTCGGGTTCTAGCGTGTGTGGTTTCCCGGTCTTCCTTAATTGATCGCATCAGGGAAGCAGCAGTATGAGGACCCTCATTTACTTGTCCTTAAGGACAAGGTTCGGCGTGGAGATGCCAGAGATGTGACCATTGGAGATGATGGAGTATTGAGGATGCAGGGCCGGATTTGTGTGCCCAATGTTGGATGGTTCTTCGAGAGATGATTCTAGCAGAGGCCCATAGTTCGCGGTATTCCATCCATCCGGGTGCCGCGAAGATGTATCAGGACCTGAGGCAGCACTACTGGTGGAGGCGGATGAAGAAAGATATAGTTGGCTATGTGTCTAGATGCCTCAACTGCCAACAGGTGAAGTATGAGCACCAGCGCCCGGGTAGGTTGCTCCAGCAGATAGAGATTCCGAAGTGGAAATGGGAGCGCATCACCATGGATTTTGTATCTGGACTTCCACGGACCTTGAAAAAGTTTGATTCCATTTGGGTTATTGTGGACCGGCTGACCAAGTCGCTCATTTTATTCCTGTGTGTACCACTTATTCATCGGAGCGGTTGGCGGAGATTTATATCCGGGAGATCGTCCGTCTGCATGGTATTCCAGTTTCTATCATTTCGGACAGAGGTACTCAGTTTACATCACGGTTCTGGAGAGCCGTGCAGTAGGAGTTAGGCACTCGGGTGGAGTTGAGCACAGCATTTCACCCCCAGAGGGACGGACAGTCCGAGCGCACTATTCAGATTCTTGAGGATATGCTTCGCGCGTGTGTGATTGAGTTTGGAGGGTCTTGGGATCATTTCTTGCCATTGGCGGAGTTTGCTTATAACAACAGTTATCAGTCCAGCATTCAGATGACGCCGTATGAGGCTTTATATGGTAGGAGGTGTAGATCTTCGGTGGGTTGGTTTGAGCTGGGTGAGGCCAGGCTATTGGGTACAGAGATGGTTCAGGATGCATTGGAGAAGGTCAAGGTGATTCAGGACAGACTCCGTACAGCCTAGTCTAGACAGAAGAGTTACGCGGACAGGAAGGTTCGTGATGTTTCATATATGGTTGGTGAGCGGGTTCTGCTTCGGGTCTCGCCTGTGAAAGGCGTTATGAGGTTTGGGAAGAAAGGGAAGCTGAGTCCGAGGTTTATTGGCCCTTTTGAGATCTTGAGGCGAGTTGGGGAGGTTGCCTATGAGCTTGCCTTACCTCCCAGCTTGGACGGAGTTCATCCGGTATTTCATATTTTGATGCTCCGGAGGTATCACGGTGATCCGTCGCACGTGTTCGATTTCAGTTCAGTCCAGTTGGACAAGGATCTATCCTATGTTGAGGAGCCAGTGGCTATATTGGACAGGCAGGTCAGAAAGTTGAGGTCAAAGAACATAACTTCAGTGAAGGTTCAGTGGCGGGGTCAGCCGGCCGAGGAGGCGACTTGGGAGACCGAGCAGGATATGCGCAGCAGTTACCCTCATCTTTTCACTACTTCAGGTATGTTCTCTATGCTCGTTCGAGGACGAACGAATGTTTAAGTGTATGAGGATGTGACGACCTAGCCGGTCGTCTTAAGAGTTTACGCCCCGATCCCCCATTAACTGCTTCCCCTAAGTTCATTTCTGCTATTTTGGTTTGCCGGGACGTTCGGTGTTGAGTTTTGGAGAGTTTTGGGACACTTAGTCCCTAAATGAGAGCTTAAGTGTTGAAAAGTGGTCCGTAGTCGCAACAGTGTGAAGACAATCTCGGAATGGAGATCCGATGGTTCCGTTAGCTTCGTTAGGTGATTTCGGGGTTGGGAGCGTGTTCGGAATGTATTTTGGAAGTCCGTAGCTCATTTAGGCTTGAAATGCCGAAGTTGAATTTTATAAGTTTCCGGTCCGATAGTGAGTTTTTGATCCGAGGGTCGGATAGGAATTCCGGAAGTTACAGTAGTTCCGTCATGTCATTTGGAATGTGTGTGCAAAATTTCAGGTCATTCGGACGAGGTTCGGGTAGGTTTTTGATCGAAAGCGTGTTTTGTTGGAATTTAAAGTTCTTAGGCTTGAATCTTTGATTAATGCGGGTTTCCAGCGTTGTTTTAGGTGTTTTTAAGATTGGTACAAGTTTGAATAAGATATTAGGTGGTATTGGTGCTTTTGGTTGAGGTCCCGGGGGCCTCGGGATGATTTCGGGTGGTTAACGAAGGAAATTTCTAAGTTTGCAGTAGCTGGTATTTTGTTCCTTCTGGTATTTTCGCTTCTGCGCCTTGGGGACCGCAGAAGCGGCTCCCTCATCACAGAAGCGAGATTGGTCTTCCCCCTCAGGAACCGCAGAAGCGGTTATTTATCCGCAGAAGCGGAAACTGTCCTTTTAAATGAAACAGCAGAAGCGGTAATGAATCCGCATAAGCGGCAACCGCAGGTGCGATTTAAGACCGCTGAAGCGGAATCTGACTTTAATGAAGAACCGCAGAAGCGGCTCGTGGTCCGCAGAAGCGGTCCCTTGACCGCAGAAGCGGTAATCTCTGGGGTGAAATATCAGATTCGAGGGTTAGTTTCAAAAGTTGGAGAAATCAATTGAGAGCTCGGGTAAGGGCGGTTTTTAGAGGGTTTTGAAGAGAAAGCTATTGGGTAACGTTTCCTTAATCCTTTCTAGTTATATTTCATCATTATATAGTTAAATGCATCATTGGAATTCGAATTTAGGATAAAAAATTGGATAATTTGGGGTAAAACTTCATTGGCTAAATTATTGAGTTTTCAGTGAGCATTTGACCTCCGATTTGGGAGATTTTTATATGGTTAGACTTGTGAGAGTACGAGGGTTCTGAAAAATGTGAAAATTATTCGATTCCGGGGCGTTGGCCTGAAGGGCATTTTGGTCATTTCTCCTAATTTTATGCCGTAGCCTTGAATTTATTAGCAAAACCAGGTGTTTGCGGTGTTATTTACATTGTGTAATTAAATTGAATAGATTTGAGACATTTGGAGTTGGATACTCGTGGCAAGAGCGTGGTTTCTAGTTGATATTGAGCCGATTCGAGGTAAGTGGCTTGTCTAACCATGTGTGAGGGACCTTTCCCCTTAGGATATGATCTTTGAATATTTGAATGCCTCGTACGTGAGGTGACGAGCGCGTACTTGAGCTAATTGTTGTAAACCCGTTTCTACTTGAAGTATTTAAATTGAGATTTCTTGTTTACTTGTTCATTTTAACTGTATGTTTATACTTGTGCTAGCTTAGAGACTCATGTTTAGGTGGCTTACTTGCTTATTTGTTTTAGCTGTGCTATTTGTACTCTGTGAAGCATGTTAGGCTATAATCTACTACTTCTTGTCCTGATTTTTAGCATTGTTACGAGATTTATGAATTGTTGTTGTTGTGTGTTTAATTTGGGACTACGGGACGGCTTCCCGGGAGATTCCCCTGTACTTGAGTTATTCTGGACTGAGGGTGCGGGATACCAAGAGATCCCCGACTTGCTTATTGAGGATACTAAGAGATCCTCGGGATACCGAGAGATCCCCCGTGTTGATGATGAGGATACCAAGAGATCCTCGGGATACCAAGAGATCCCCGACTCGCTTATTGAGGATACTAAGAGATCCTCGGGATACCGAGAGATCCCCCGTGTTGATGATGAGGATACCAAGAGATCCTCGGGATACCAAGAGATCCCCGGCTACTATTCCTTGTTGATGGCAGTTTTCCTTGTATTGTTACCTTTGCTTTCTATTGCCGTCTATCCTTATTTACCTGGTTTAGATTCTCGCTGTGGACTTTATTTAAACTGTTTCTGTTATCTTATTATTTATTATGTTATCTCAGTAGGGCCCTGACCTTCCTCGTCACTACCCAACCGAGGTTAGGCTTGGCACTTACTGAGTACCGCTGTGGTGTACTCATGCCTCTTCTGCGCATGTTTTTCGTGTGCAGATCCAGGTACTTCCTCCCAGGCGTATCATCCTCGTGGTGGAGAGTCCTAGCTGAGACTTGAGGTATATCTGCTGCGTCCGCAGACCAGGAGTCTCTACTCTATTCCGGCTTTAGCAGATAGTTCCTTTCTTTCCTTTCATGTTGTTTAGACATTCTGGTGTAGAGCAGATTACTACATTCTATTAGCCTGTGTTTCCCGTGAGTTTCCGGGTTTTGGGATTCAGTTGTAGACTTTCGCATATTTTTGAGTTGTATAGGCCGAGTGGCCTTATATACAGTTGTTATTTCCGTATGTTCAGTTTTAATTAATTATTCCGCAAATGTTAATTTGTTATTCCGCACTGTTAGGCTTACCTAGTTGTAGGAACTAGGTGCCATCACGACATGTTCATGGAGGGTGAACTGGGGTCGTGACAGTTCCACTGTCTTGAAGCCTGTTTCAGGCCATAGAGTGATTTCAATAGTCTGAAAGCTTTGTTCTCCCCCTGTCCTAGAAACCCTGTGGCAAGACCATGTGTACCTTTTCGTAAAGATCCCCTTGTAGGAATTCATTATTGACATCCATTTGATAGATGATCCATCCCTTGGAGGCTGCTATACTCAGAACAGTTCTCACCGTTACCATGTTGGCAACTGGTGAGAATGTCTCATGATAGTCCAACCCTTCTTGTTAGGTGTATCCCTTTTGATAACAACACGATAGGAGATTAAAGAATTACTAAAGAAAAATAAAAAAAATCAAGAAACGTGCGGAAGCTAAGAAAATAGAGAAACAAAAAAAAGGACGGAAAATTAAAGATAGATTGAATTCAAGAAAGAGTTCTTGAATTCAAGAAGTCTATTCTTGAAGTTGAATCCTAACAACAACAATTAGCTAACAAAGAACTAATCGCCTTTGGTAGAGAATTAAAAACAAGAGATAGATTGTGAAACCCGACCCTTTAGAATAACAAGAACAACAATAAGCCTAAACTTATCACCTTTCTTGAATACCTAGAAGTGATCTAAGATTTCGAAAGAGTTTAATCTTACCACCTTAAGTTGAGTCTTGAAGGTTGAAGAATAAATCCAAGAGTAGCCACACACAAGAGTGCAAGAAAAATCTCACAATTTTTATTGATAATAGTCTAAATAATCTAAGTCTAAAAATAAAGAAGACACCCCTTTATATAGAGAGGGGTCACGAAATTCTACCTAAAAAGCAAGGAAATAAAGTCCTAAACTACTTTGGACAACAAGTCCAACTACCATAGGAAAAGGTAAAGCTCTAGGAAATAAAAACCAAGTCAATCTTGGAAAGTAATTCCAATGATCTTAGGAAAAGAAAAACAAAACCTTAACTACCTAGGAAAGCATCAAATATGTCCTAACAAACTATGAAACAAAATAAGGAAACTTGGGCGCCAAGTTGGCTCCTTTCTTGCATTCTTGTGTGTGGCTACTCTTGGATTTATTCTTCAACCTTCAAGACTCAACTTAAGGTGGTAAGATTAAACTCTTTCGAAATCTTAGATCACTTCTAGGTATTCAAGAAAGGTGATAAGTTTAGGCTTATTGTTGTTCTTGTTATTCTAAAGGGTCGGGTTTCACAATCTATCTCTTGTTTTTAATTCTCTACCAAAGGCGATTAGTTCTTTGTTAGCTAATTGTTGTTTTTAGGATTCAACTTCAAGAATAGACTTCTTGAATTCAAGAACTCTTTCTTGAATTCAATCTATCTTTAATTTTCCGTCCTTTTTTTTTTTGTTTCTCTATTTCTCTTAGCTTCCGCACGTTTCTTGATTTTCTTGTTTTTCTTTAATAATTCTTGAATCCCCTATCGTGTTGTTATCACCTTTGCTACTAGTCGTGCCTTAAATATGTCAACCTCTCCAGTTGATTTATATTTAATCTTAAACACCCATTTATAACAAATTGGTTCCTTCCCTTCTAGTAAGTCGACCACTTCCCAAGTATGGTTCTCTTCAAGTGCTCTAATTTCTTGGTCCATAGCTTCTATCCATCTTGGATCATTTGCAGCTTCCTTAAAAGACTGTGGTTCAGCTAAAACTGAAAAAACACTGAGATATAACTGATATGTAGGGGATAGATGATCATAAGAGAGAGCATTAGAGATGGAATAGACAGTGTTGGTGTGTGTCTTGGCAGTGGTGATGTAATTCTTAAGCCAAACAGAGGGCCTTCGTTGTCGACTAGACTTCCTAGTCTCTACTTCTATAGATGCTGGTTGTGAGTGCACTTCTTCTGTTCCTGCTTCTTCTATTGTTGTCTCAACTTATGGTTCAAGGATACCAGGAATGAGATTCTCACTTATTGGGGCAGCAGTTGTAGTCTCATGGTCTTCACCAGACTCTGCATGATCTGTGATTGTGTCCATATTAGCATTCTCCACTTATGTAGTAATGTTTTCAGCAACTGGCACTTGCATGTTCTGGGTTGTGGTTGGAATCACAAGTGCATGTGGTTGGTGTCTATCTATTTCTACGGCTGAAGGTTGAGAAGTGAATAGATCCTCTGTACAGTCTGAATCAGTAGTTCTCGCAAAAGGAAAGACCTGCTCTTTATTACCACATCTCTGCTAACAAATGCACTTCTATTCTCCAGATCATACATCCTATAACCCTTTTGTGTTTCTGAGTATCCAATAAGGACAACCCTTTTTGCTATAACCGTGAACGTATCACCTTTAGGCATGTTACTTGCATAACATAAGCAACCAAACACCCTTAAGTGATCTAATTTGGCTGGCTTTCCATACAATAACTCATAAGGGGATTTTCCTTTCAAAATACTAGTGGGCAGTTTGTTTATCAAGTATACTGCAGTTCTTACACAATCACTCCAGAATCTCCTAGGAATCGAGCTTTGAAATTTCAAGGCTCTTGCAACCTCCAGTATATGCCCATGTTTTCCAACTACCTCATTTTGTTGTGGGGTGTATGGGTAACTACTTTGGTGTATGATTCCTAGAGAAGCAAATAAAGCATTGCATTGAGAGTTGAAGAACTCGGCACCATTATCTGATCTAGCAATCTTCACAGTAGCTTCAAACTGAGTATTTATCATTGTAAGAAAGTTCTTTATTACAACAACTACTTCACATTTATACTGTATTAAGCACACCCAAGTAAACCTGCTGTAGTCATCTACTATTGTAACAAAATAAAGCTTCCTGTCATATATAGGTACCTTATGAGGTCCCCATACATCCATGTGTATGAGTTGAAAACAACTACTTGATCTGGTGCTACTAAGTGGAAACTGTAGTCGACAACTAC
Organism: Nicotiana attenuata; assembly: GCF_001879085.1. NCBI lineage: Eukaryota > Viridiplantae > Streptophyta > Magnoliopsida > Solanales > Solanaceae > Nicotiana > Nicotiana attenuata. The sequence continues at coordinate 77,297 of NW_017674249.1, read as the reverse complement.
TTCACAGTTGTCCTGCTCTCCAGCTCGTATCTTATTCTTTAGTTCTGAAATATGCTGCATAGATTTTGTTGATGCATGACCTAGCCTCAAATGCCACAATGTTATTTCTCCGTGTTCCTTCAAGAAACTAATTGTTGCTGTTGGTAAATTTTCTTTTATCACATATAATCCATTATTTTCTCTACCAATCCCTATCACCTTGACATTGTAGAGCCCCTGAAATATACAGAAATCAGGATAAAAACCAACTGAGCAACATAACTGTCTAGTGATCTTTGACACTGACAATAAGTTGAATTTAAAATCTGGCACATACAATACTCCTTCAATAGTTTTATCCCCTAAAACTACTGCATCTCCTGTATGTGTGATTTCTGCTCTACTGCCTGTAGGAAGATGTACTTGCTCTATGATCTGCTTTTCTAATATTATTTAGAGCATTCTTACAATGTGTCACATGGTGAGTAGCACCTGAATCCACTATCCAAATATGATCATTAGCAGCTGCATTTGTCATTAAAGTAATGCTACCTGTAGTATTAGTGGAACATTCATTTATGGTAGTCTTCTGCAACAAATTCACCAATTGTTTGTATTGATCCTCAGTGAAGAAATTTCCTTGTGTTGGCAGCATAGGCACCTGTTTCTCTTCACTTGTTGCATTGTTCACATAGGTCCTGCTTCCTGAGTTTTGCCCTTTCTTCTTGCTTTTGAAATCTGATGGATACCCCACTATCTTGTAACAAATTTCCTTTAGGTGTCCTTTGTAACCACAATAATCACATATTAATCCTGGCCTCTTGACTCGTGACCTTTACCAGCCAACATTGTAAGAGGATCATTCAATGTGTCTGTGACTCCTAGAGTTTTTTGACTTTCTTCTTGTGTAACTATTGCATAGGGTTCATTCACTGTGATCACAATTCTTTTGGCCAAGACATTACTTCGAATGTTACCATAACACTCGTCCAATCCCATAAGGAACTATAATAGGCGAATGGTTTTCAAGAGCTCTACTGAAGGCCTGCACTCCTCACAGTCACACGAAGCCATAGGTGCTATGGCATCTAGTTCATCCAATAGATCCTTCATTTTCGAATAATAGCTAGTGACCAAGTCTGTTCCTTGTCTCAAAGTCGCAATAGCAGTCCAAAGATGATAAATCCTTGTTGGATTTGACCTATCAAATCTCTCCTGAAAATCAGCCCATATCTTTTTTGCATTCGATGCATATACGATGCTAGGCATTAATTCATTCGAAACAGTACTACCAATCCATGATAGAACAATTGCATTACATTTCTCCCATTGCTCTGCTAATTCACCTTTATACATACCCTTTACACAAGATCCATCCACAAATCCAAGCTTGCTCTTTCCCCGGAGTGCCAATTTCATCACCCTGCTCCACAGGGCGTAATTTTCTGGGCCTGTGAGCTTGAGCGAAATTAAGACTAGTCTTGGAGTGTCTGAGGCTTGCAAAAATAGCGAATGATGAGCTGACTTCGTTGTCTGCCATGGCTGCTTGAAATTGAGCTCGAAATTGAAGAATTTCTCAGCTCTGTACTTCGCCTCTGTATTTCTACCAGAAAACTTGAATCTCTCCGGAACTAGATCGGAATTACAGTCCCAACAATTTTCGCTCTGATACCATGTTAGATTTGTGAGGATGAATTCAGAATGGAGAAAAAGAAGATCGAAATTGTATTGCCAAAGTCAGTGAGACCTCCATTCATTACAATGCTATATATGGGCTTCTCCACTAACTAAATGACAACAATTGTTCAGTTGTCAACTAACCACTTTAACTAACTAACCATTCTTAACTAATTAGCACACCCTATACTTTTGCTATATATACTTTTACCCTATATTCCAAGAATTCTTTCGTTTCTGTTAGAATTTTTGTTCCCCTTTGAACTATGGCTGCCTAGAAATGCTACAAGTTCATGTAAAAGGTTTTCTGAATTTTTATTCGCTATGCTCTAAGAAGAGAGGTGAAAAAAAAATATTATTTTGACAATTATAATGATTCTCTCTTCTTAACATTGTTGTTTAATCTTAAAAAAAATAATTAACTATGACATATTATATACAAAGATACTAATAAGAGAAGCCTGACCACACAAGGCTATCTGCAGATTCTGGATAATGATCCTATAGTAACCTAAAAATGCATGATGTCTGAGAAATATGCTTGGCCAAAAGCAAATTTTTCATGTGGTTGCAATTGCTAGGAAGCTACTGGACTCAGGTAAGTCCTAACTTTCAATTTGTTTCAAGTTATTATTCTTCCATGTTAGTATGTAGTGTGACTTAATCTGCTTAACTTTGAATACTGTACGTATCTCTTATTACTTTGCTGAATTTCAGGAACAAAAAAGAAAAATAAATTTTTTGCTATCCAAATTAACTTTTTAACAATACTAAAGGTAGGTTGAGATACTGAAAGAAGAAAATTTTTTATCTCTTTCTCAATTATGCTAAATCTGGATATGTTTTCTGTGAAATATAGCTTTTTCTTGTGAACACAAATGTCATTAGGCTTGATATAAATACTGGGTTGCTTAAGCTGTACCTGCAAATGACAACGAGCTTGAGCTAATTCGAAGCATCTTACATAAATGCAATATGTAAGATTCATTATTGCTATGTAAATGTTATTTATTTTATTTATTGAAAAATTGAATCGTTATTATATACAAAGGCCAAAATGGATTGGTTAGTTTATACAACTTATTCATATTTTTTTGTTGCTCTCTTTATCTTCTTTGTTGATATATGATTTTCTTGCTTTGATCGCTTTCTCCTAGGATTGTTGCTGCTTGACATACCCACTTTGGTGTCTTTGCTCTGGGGCTGCTATTGTTTTTCAATTTTCATATGCTTTATTAATGTCCTTTTCAGGTAAATTTTGCAAACTGACTATGTTTTTTTGGTTACTTCTCTATCTAAGCGAATTCCCATTTAGCTTGTTTGAGATTCTAGAAGATATTCCATATTCCCATAGTAAATAAGTAGGACATAATTTTTACAAATAATGAAGCGTTATTGATGCTTATGTGTAATCATCCTTGGCTATAACTGTTCCTTTCTACGTTCAACCTAAATTAAAAATACATATGTAAGAACTTAAAATTTAAGAGTGTTATATGCCCTGATGTTGCTGCATATCCATTACTTCTAAATAGAGTTTTTAAAGCTAGAATAATAAATATAGCAGTTGAGAAAAGCAATTGAGAATATATATATATA
>NW_017674249.1:48489-74022 GCF_001879085.1 Nicotiana attenuata | reverse complement strand
TATAATGATGCGAAAAATTACTAATTATTTATACTCCGTTGTTTAATTTTTGAATTTGACTATAACTTATCTATCTATATCTATATCTATACTATATTAAAGGGAGAATTATATCCCTTATCACTTGGCCCAACAACCCATCAGAAAATCGTCCACGTTTGAAGCCCTTACCCAGTGTAGCCCAGGTTGTACATAACCTGAAAATAACTTTTCACCAGTTAGCCCACCCTTTTTTTCTTCGTTCTTTTTCTTCTTCTTCTTCTCGTATTAGCCTTCGCACCCCAAAATTTCTCTACTATTGTTATTCTCCTTCAATTTTTTTCCAGATTCCAATGGTTAACTAAGGATTTGAAAAATAAGTCACCATTAAAGGTGGTTCAAAGATTCAATTTCAGAAATTGAGTTTTCCGATTTGTTAGTTGTTTGGAATGGGTGTTGTCCCAATTGATTGGAATCATCAAGATGAGTTCAACACTTAAATTTCAAGTGATTTTGGAGTAGATTTAGGCTATATTTGAGTTAAATTTCAGAGGATGCCCAAGGAAGAAGAAGAACACGTGAAGCTCCATTGATAGGATTCATTTGTATAATAATGTATAATAGTGTATAAACACCTCTTATACATTATTGTATACACAGTTGATACATTATTTACAGGTATTTGGTGAATTTCTCGCTTCTTCTTCTTCTTCTTCTTCTTCTTCTTCTTCTTCTTCTTCTTCTTCTTCTTGTACACCTATATACATAGTGTAACAAGAATATTTTCACTCTCTGATTATACATCTTTATACATTTTTATACAACTATATACATAATGTACCTCTTTGTATAAAAGTGTATAACATTGTATAAAAGCGTATAAGCATCTCTAACGAAATTTGTACGATTTTCACTTGCAATTCTTGTATAAAACTAGTCCAAATCTCCAGCAAATAACTTCAAACTTTGTATACAACCTACTTAGACTATTTGTAATAAGTTCAAACAATACCCACTCATTAACAAGAATAGCATTAAAGGAGATAAGATTTTAGGTTTCTTGCGTTTGTTTTTGTGTTTTGTAGTTGTGATAGGTATGTATAAACCTGAAGATATACAAAATCAAAAAAAGAAAAAAATCGGAGAAGTATTGGTTATGGAAGAAGACACGAATGAGTGTTGACTGAGTGTCTCGATCAATGGTTACATAAAAATAGGGAACTAATTTTTGTTTTCATACGATTCTTTTTTATTAATAAAATTAAATATTTATGGGTGAAAAAATGAGGAGAGAGCTACAATAGGGATAGGTAGGTGACGGAAAATAAATGAAGTTGTTATAATTAGAGAGAATGGGAAAAGAAAAGATCTTATTGATATTTGGCTACATATTTGCAAACTTGTAACTGGGCTAAAATAGTGCAAGGTCAACTTACAGAGTGCATTATTCTTTAATTTTGTCTATATTAAAAGTTTGAATTTTTTCCTTCCTATACCATATATGAAACCTTATTACCAAAAATGTGCATATTTTGTAAATTACCTGCCCTGTGCAATGTTTTTCTATAATTTTTATACCATTCATTAATTAGTAACTAATAGTAGCTGAATCTTCCTAATATGGCGCGCTAAAAATCAGGAAAAGAATATCCTAATTGATTTAGCGACCTTCGGTTCAAATTTGAACGCAAATCCTTTATTAGATCTCTCCCGAATTTTTTTCGTAATTCAAAAAAAAAAAAGACGAAAAGCTTCAACAAACTGAAATCAAATTGTAGAAATCAATTTCTTCCTCAATCCAGACATCAAAAAGGCGACCAGTTATTCAACAAAATCAAGTCAAATTGTAGAAACCAATACTGCCGATACTCTGTTCTTCATCTTTCTTTTTTCTCAATCCACAAATCAAAAAAACAATAAAATATAGAACAATACCTCAGCAACAACACTCAATCATGTTCAAAATCCCAATCATGCTACAATTGAATGGGAAAAATCTGATTATAAAAAATGGGTCTCATCTCTGTATTTTTTGAGAAGAAGAAGGAATGGAGAAGAGGAAGAAAAGGGAGGGGGAAAACGGCACTGGTCTTAGGAATTAGGGGGAGCTGATTAAAATTGTTATGTTACAAATTCTATGAAAGTCTGATTTTATGTTAATATCTACAAAATTCCTATATTTATCTACAAATAAACTACAAATCAGTTTAAGTATGTATAAAGCAGTATTGTTTTTAAGGGTATCTATAAAATTACTACGTTTATACTACAATTAAACTACGATCTATGTTGAAAAAAAATGTTGACTATTTTCTCTTCATCTACAAAATTTCTACAAATAAACTACAAATCAGTTTTAATATTGTATAAAGCTGTATTGTTTTTAAGGGTATCTACAAAATTGCTACATTTATACTACAATTAAAACTACAATCTATGTTGAAAAAAAATGTTAACTACAAAATTTTCTCTTCATCTACAAAATTTCTTCAAAAAAACTATAAACAAGTTTAAGTATTGTATAAAGCTGTATTGTTTTTAAGAGTATCTACAAAATTACTATATTTATACTACAATTAAACTACAATTTATGTTGAAAAAAAATGTTGACTACAAAATTTTCTCTTCACCTACAAAATTTCTACAAAAATAAAACTACAAATCAATTTAAGGTTTCAGGGTGAAGCTTAGTCTTTAAAAGTTGAATCTTTGAATCAAAGTCAGAAGAAGGGGTAGGGGATTGATTGGTTTCAGGGGTGATTTGAAGGTAAATATTGTATAGAATTTTGAGATAGACATCAATATTTGACACGCCTGAGGCTGGGCTTATGCTTCTCTTCTCCAACGGCAATAGCTCTATGTCGTAAAACCATAAGAATATGATTTTGAATCCGGAAAGAAATAGGAAAGCGTGGGCCCTACTATTTCGTACGTAACAAAATTGCAATTTCCATCTCTATATTTTTTGAGAAGAAGAAGGAATGGAGAAGAGGAAGAAAGGGGAGGGGAAAAACGGAATGGAGAAGAGGAAGAAAGGGGCGGGTCTTAGGAATTAGGGGGATAGAGAAACATGGGATATATTGACACCTTTAATCCTTAGATGAGGAAGAAAGGGGCGGGTCTTAGATACTGACTATAATCCTTAACGAAAAATTTGTGGATTATAAGATCCAAAGCTTTTTTTTTCACGTAAATACTTGGAATTATAATTTTTTGTCCGCATTTTACGCTCTAAAAGAAACTCCCAATAATACTACTGACCATCAAAATACAATTGTATCTTCTTTAATTTGTTTCCTTCCTACTCACGATTCTCTCCAACCGTTGGCCCTATTTTGGTGCAAGTTATTTTAGAAAAAAATATTTAGGTTACGTCTCCCAAATAACTTGGAACGTGACATATGTTACTTCTTAATATATGGACACCTTTAATTAAGGAGTAAAAACTGCCCATTAATTAGACCCTTAATTAAGTATGGTATAGGATTGGTAATTTGGTATACTAAGTGTAATTAAATCAAACCTTAAATATTGAGGGTAATAAGGTTTCCTATGTGGCATAGGAATGTAAAAATTCCTTAAAAGTACGAAGGCACTTAGCGAAATGTCGTTCGCCTTTTTGCCCCTTTAAAAATAGAGTTCACATTAGACAAAATAGTCATTTAATTATCTTCCTAATATTTAGGAATTTTAATTCAACTAAAATTTTGCTAATTAAATCTTTTCTTATTTAAACTATGTGAGAAATCCTAATATTTTGGGACTTTATATTCCATTATGATTTTAGCTTATATAATAATTACAGAGCATGGACAATTAAATACAATATAAATGTGCAAAGTTTGAATTATCATCAAAAACTATTATCTCACTCATAGACGAGATTTCATAGGTAAACACTTACTTTTACCAAGAATATTTCATAATCTCAATATTAATATATTCACAATATCAAGGACAAAATCAAATACAATCCTCTACTTAACCGTAATAATATTTTTATTATCAATTTATATTAGGAAAAAATTAATGTTTAACAATTATAATGCTATTTCATATTGGAAAATCTTATAATTTAATTTTTTTTTAAATATTTAGGACTCTAAAATCTGATTATTAAATTTTTCTTATTTGAAATATGTAGGAAGTCCTAAAATTTAGGACTTTAAAATAAATCAAGATTTTACCTTATTTATATATTTTCCTTATTCCAACTATATAACATAATTATAACTTCGTCCTATTACTTTTCCTAAAATTTGATGCCTTAAATTAACTAAAATCTATTTTATTAAATTTTTCATTATTTACAAAAGCTATAAATTCCACACAAAGTTAGAAAAAGCAACAAGTTCGTGTCCAATTTCGATACGAAGTACTCTTATAAAGGTGTGTTCATAGTCACATTATGTATCATTTATGCATGTCCCAAAATCAAGTCTTTACACACAAAGCGATCAGGTGCAAATAGCTCAGCTTGAAGAAGCGCGGAATTTCATATTTCTTTATATTTAAAGGTGATTTTTATTTTTCTATATAATTAACTTTGACCTGTCATTTTACGTATAGAACCTCAAAAAGGCAGACTACTCAAATTGTTAGTATATTCTTAGGGTCCTCCTCACGATCGTGTTGGGAGATCAATTTCTTGGCTAACATAACTGAAGTGTTTATCCTTATATAAACTGTTGTAGATATGACTTTTGAGCTTTATGCTCTTAACCCCCCTGGCCTGCTTTGAATCTCCATTTTTTTGGTATATCGATCACGTGTAAATGGTGTCTTCCCCGACATCCGATAAAATTATGTTACCTTATCAAAAAGAAATTCTCTTTAATTTACACCCTATTATACTTCTTATCTTATTTTTTTCTTTCAGTTGCTTTGGGATGTAAAGATGAAGATGAAAAAGATGATTGTCACGGACATGAAGACAGTCTTACTCTACTTTTCTCTTTTATCAGAATTAGCCAATGGAACAGTGACTGAAGCTCTACTGCTGCTCGAAACTGAGCTTCAATGGTGATGAAGCTGTGACCTTCATGTCATGAGAACTCAGAGAGAAAGAGAGAGAAAATACGATGGGAGAAGATTCCAGAATATTGCAAATGAATTCATTGAGAAGAAAAGTGAGTGGAACCTCCACTATATATACAATGCAATTGTGCAACCTAAGCTAAGACTAAACCAAGTCGACTAACCACTAACTACCAAGCTGATTGGTACAGTTGTGTACAGCTGTCATAACTAACTAACCAACTAATTGGTACAAAATAATTAGAGTTCTTAACACCCCCCCTCAAGTTGGAGGTATAGTAAACACAGCCAACTTGCCCAATGTAGCACTGTGTTTAATCCCTATCAAGGCCTTAGTTAGAACATCTGCGAGCTGGTTATCTGTTCTGATATGATGGAGAGAAATCAAGCCTGCTTGTAGTTGATCACGCACAAAGTGACAGTCGACCTCTATGTGCTTGGTACTCTCGTGGAATACTGGGTTCCTTGCAATATGCAATGCAGACTGGCTATCGCAGTAGACTGAAATAGGTAAAGAGAAAGGGACAGTCAGTTCTTCAAACAACCTGCGTAACCATACTAACTCTCCTACAACCTTTCTCAAGGCTCTATGCTCTGCCTCTGCAGAAGACAGTGATATAGTCTCTTGTTTCTTAGACTTCCAACTGATAGGACTGTTGCCCAATAAGACCAAATAACCACTGATGGACCTCCTAGAGTCTGGGCAAACTGCCCAATCAGAATCACAATAAGCTTTGACTGTATGGTCCCCATCCTTTGACATGAAAATTCCCAAGGTAGGATCATTCCTTAGGTATCTCAATAAATGAAATGTTGCCTTCAGATGGGGCTCTCTGAGCTCCTGCATAAACTGGCTTAAGTGTTGAACACCATATGCTATATCCAATCTAGTGTTAGTTAGGAAATTCAGTTTGCCTACTAGCTTCCTATAATAAGAAGGATCCTGTAGTATTGTTCCCTCCTTGGCCTTTAGTTTTACATTGGTGTTCAAAGGTGAAGAGCAAACCTTGTGTTCCAAGCAATTATACTCCTTCAGTAGATCTAGCACAAATTTCCTTTGTGATACAATGACCCCATCTTCCTTATACATAATCTCCAATCCCAGGAAATAATGAAGTTGTCCTAGATCCTTAATCTTGAACTGCTCATGCAAGAAACTCTTGAGTTGAGCAATCTCTTGCTGATCAGTCCCAGTTAGTAACACATCATCCACATATACAGCAACATATACTGAAGTACTTCCATTCCTCTTATAGAAAAGTGAATAGTCATACATAGAGTGTGTGTATCCTCTTGAGCATAGTGCCTCAGTTAGTTTTGCATACCATTGTCTACTTGCTTGTTTCAGACCATAGAGAGATTTGTTTAGTTTGCAGACTAGACCTGGCTTCTCTATTACTAGCCCAGGTGGTACCTGCATATACACCTCTTCATTGAGATCCCCATGCAAAAAGGCATTATTCACATCCAGCTGTGAGATGGACCAGCCCTTCTTGACTGCTATAGCTATTAGAGCCCTGACTGTTGTCATTTTCACAACTGGTGAGAAAGTTTCTGTATAGTCTATCCCTACCTGTTGAGTGTAACCTTTAACAACCAATCTGGCTTTGAACCTCTCAATGCTGCCATCTGCTTTGTGTTTCACCTTGTATACCCATTTACAGCCAATTGCTTGTTTCCCAGGTGGCAGCATTACCAAATCCCAAGTGTGATTGGAGTGTAATGCATCAAATTCCTGTGTCATAGCAGCTTGCCATGCAGGATCAATAGCTGCCTCCTCATATGATGATGGTTCCCTGTCATGACAAACATTTCTCACAAGAGTCTGACCATCAGGAGTTAGTAGATCAGAGGCGATGTGATGATTCACAGAAAACAAAGCATTCAGGGAAGTAGAATTAGTTTTAAGCCGAGGTAGGGAATGGACATAGTCCTGTAAGTATGTGGGGAGTTTGTGAGCTCTATGTGATTGTCTTGTTGGATGAATTTGTTCTACATTGGTTTGTTCAGTGTTGTGTTGTGATGATGCATTATGTGGTGAATGGCTAAATGTTCCAGAAGGTAAAGGACTGTCTACATGTACATGTGACATAGAAACAGGTGTGCTATCTACATTCCTTTGATCACTCAAGACTTCAGGGGTTTGTGTAATATCTGTATTCTCAGGAGGTTGTTCACTGAGAGAGTCAATGAAAGGAATTGGATAAAAGACAGGTGACTTAGAAGACTTGTTCATGCTAACACTAAAAGGAAAGATGGACTCATTAAACACCACATCTCTGGAAATATGAATTTTTCTAGTGGCTAGATTTAGAACTTTGTACCCCTTTGTGTTGAAAGGATATCCAACAAAGACATGAGGTGTTGTTCTGGGATTGAACTTGTCCCTATGTGGCATTGGTACAGTGGGATAACATAGGCAGCCAAAGCTCTTGGGATGGGAGTACTTTGGTCTCTTTCTATATACTAATTCATATGGTGTTTCATTGCTGACAGAATTGGATGGCAATCTGTTTATTATATATGTGGCACAAAGGATACATTCACCCCAATATCTTAGGGGTAGCTTGGATTGAAAAAGAAGTGCTCTACCTGTTTCAAGGAGGTATTTGTGCTTTCTCTCCACCACACCATTCTGTTGTGGTGTGTAGGGACAAGTTCTTTGATGAATGATCCCTTTAGATTGGAATAACATGGTTGCTTCTCTACTGGTAAACTCCAGCCCATTGTCTGACCTTATGGACTTAATGGTAACACCAAACTAGTTTTCCACCAAATTCATGAAGTTTTTAAGAATATCAATGGCATTACTTTTGCTGGATAAGAGATGAGTCCAAGTAGACCTGCTATAATCATCCACTATGGTGATAAAATATTTGTGTTTATCATGTGTAGGAACATGATATGGACCCCACAGATCAACATGTAAAAGTTCAAAGATTTTGTTAGTTGTACTGGTTTTCTGAGGAAATGGTAGTCTTTCCTGTCTAGCCATTGGACAAATGGTGCAACTGAAGGGTTGTTTGGGGGAGAAGTTAGCAGGAATGGAGGTAATCCTTCTCATTTTCACAAAGGGGACATGTCCAAGACTATTACGCCACAACACATTCACATTATTTTCAGCCCAAGAATGAGAGAATAAACTAGGTAATTCAGAAGATAGACTTTCAAAAGGAGTTTGTTCATTAGCACTTGCACATGAACTATTTACAATTGGAAAGGGTACACACTTATTTGTATGAAGTGGTATATCTACAGTAGAATGAGAGGGACAGTGTGTGTTACAAGTGCAACAAGTAGAAATGATAGGTAGTTCAGAATTGTCGTTTTCTGCAAGGCTTGCATTGTTTTTCTTCAAACAGCTTGGGCATAGGATGTACAGCCCATCCCTCACTTTACCAATCACCAGAGGCCTCTTCATTGAAGGGGCCTGCAATACACAACAAAGTTTGAAAAAGGCAACAAGGCAGCTGAGATGAGACGCTAAAGAGTGAACAGAGATTAGATTGTATATGAAAGTGGGAACATACATCACTTTATCCAGAGTGATCTTAGAAGTGAGAATTACACTACCTATTTCTGTCACCTTTACTTTGTAGCCATTTGGAAGTATGACTAATAGGGGATAAGGTAAGTTTGTTATGTTGGTTAATAAGGATCTGTTGAAGGTCATGTTATTGATGCCCCTGAATCTATAATCCATGAGTCAGCCTTGTTCTTGAAACATTCACATGAAAGTTTACCAAAGTCAATTGAGGAAGTGCAAGCTATCATACCTGCAAAGTTTGCTGCTCCTGAAGTAGCATTGACTCTAACTCCATGGTATCCTACTCCTCTGTTGTAGTAGATTCACCAACTGGCTATACTCCTCTTGGGTAAGACTCACATTCTGAGTATTGTCATGACTGGCATACTTTTCATTCTCTGTAGGTTGAGTATCAGTGGTTGCTACATGTGCATTGGCCAGTGTTCTGTTGCCTTTATTGAATCTGTTACTATTATTGTTGTTTGAGTTGTAGTTGTAGTTGGGATTTTGCCTAGTATTCTGATTGAAACTGCTTTGACCTGTGTTTGGATTCTGATTGTGGCCAAAGTTCTCTGGGTATCCATGAAGTTTGTAACATTTTTCTTTGGTGTGCCCTGGCCTCTTACAATAGTCACAGAAAGGTCTATTTCTGTTGTTGTGATTGTTGTTGGGAGAGTAATTTGTTCTGAATGTCCCAGATCTGATTGTGTTGGCATTCAAGGCTGACGACTCCAGTGCTAAATGGCCACTAGGTTTAATTTCCCTCTGCCTTTCCTCCTGAATCAGCAGAGAAAATGCTTGAGCAATTGAAGGAAGAGGATTCATCATCAATATGCTGCCTCGAACAACAGTATATGTTTCATTTAATTCCATAAGGAATTGTATGAGTCTCCTATCCTGTTCAGCCTTGTGCATACTCTCCTTAGCTTCACATGAACAATTGCAGGTGCAGTGAGATTTAGCAATCAAAGTATTGAGTTCCTCCCATAACTTTTTCATTTTTGTGTAATAACTAGTGATATCGAGGGATCCTTGAGATAGATCATTGATCTCCTTCTGAATTTGGTACAGCTTTGTCCCATTTGTCTGGTCATACCGATCCTCAAGCACTCTCCACAATTCGAATGCATCAGCTACATATTCAACACTATCTGCAATTTCTTTGGTCAAAGAGTTTAGGTTCCATGATGTGACCATATCATCACACCTTTCCCACAGGAGAAATTTTAATGAATCTAGATCTGGTCTATTGCACTCTCCGTTGATAAATCCCAATTTATTCTTCACAGATAATGCTCGCATCACACCTCTTCTCCATGAACGATAACCAAAACCATCAAATGGAGCGGGAACTAAAGCTGTCCCAGGATTATCGGATGGATGCATATACAGAGGGCTACTGGTGTCAACACCTGACTGATTCAGAGATTCATTCACAGTTGGTGTTGGTTGATTATCGTTCTCACCCGTCGTCATATTTGTGATTTACAGAATTTATAAGGGACTTGATAACTAGAATGTAAGGTGATTAGGAATTTAACAATAACTCTCAAACAATTACGGATTAGAAGTAAGAACAAAACCTAGTCCTTAGACTACAACTCGAAATCCATGGAGAAATGAAGTTGCATGTGTGCGATCTAGTTCGAAAGGTCATCAGCAGAGAGAGAACTGGCAAATTTTGTGAATCGAATCCAAAATCGATGCTCGTTGCTCTGATACCATATCAGAATTAGCCAATGGAACAGTGACTGAAGCTCTACTGCTGCTCGAAACTGAGCTTCAATGGTGATGAAGCTGTGACCTTCATGTCATGAGAACTCAGAGAGAAAGAGAGAGAAAAGACGATGGGAGAAGATTCCAGAATATTGCAAATGAATTCATTGAAAAGAAAAGTGAGTGGAACCTCCACTATATACAATGCAATTGTGCAACCTAAGCTAAGACTAAACCAAGTCGACTAACCACTAACTACCAAGTTGATTGGTACAGTTGTGTACAGCTGTCATAACTAACTAACCAACTAATTGGTACAAAATAATTAGAGTTCTTAACAGAATTAATTTGCAAGTTCTTACGGATCCTTCTACTTCCATCTGTTGAGGAAAACGCATTCACGGGCTTGGTGTATTTGCTCTAACAGTGGCAATTCATGGATGGTAAGGACATTTACCCTCCTTATTTCATCTAGCATTTGTCCGTCCATTCTGGAAAAGGAATTTACTACAATCCAGTGGCGAAACTAAGAATTTCTTTAAGGGTGTTCAAATTTAAAAAAAGTGAAAAAAATTTACGACAAAGGGTGTTCAATATGTGTTATATACCTCTAAAACGTAATATTTTACCTACATACACAGTACAATTTTTCGACGAACCCTTACAAGCATGTGGCGCATGTGGCTTCGCCACTGCTACAATCTTTGGGTTGTGAGATGATGAATTATCTTGTATTGGCAGTATCCAGTGTCACTTAATCAAGATAGGAACAAAGTTACAAAAGTAAAATCTTAGATTATATCACGAAGGTCGTTGTATTCTCTACCCAAATTTGAGAACTTATTGTTTGCACCTTATTGGTAAGTCAATTTATTTTTTTCGATGATGTTTCATTTCTGTATGAATTGTTCAAACTCAGTGTGTTACAATTTTCAATTACATTGGTGGATTTGGAGCTTGACTCTTGGTACTATAGAGTTACCTTGATTTTTTCAGGCAATTTATTTTATTTAAACAACACTAATCGTCAGTGTTGTAATTTTTGGTTATGTAGCTTGATCATGATGAATCAAAGGTGTAACAAATATTGCATTGTTGGAATAGTAATGGATTATTATTGTAACATTTGTATCTTGTTTCTATTCCAGGTCCAAACAATATGCATTAACAACTTTAGAAAAACTTAATTTGGTGGATGGATTATTGGAAGAATGTTCTCTTTTATTAATGATTACATTTGGTCTAGAAATGAACATTTATCAGCATGCGATTTCAACAAAACTTATCCAGTAGTTTGTCATGTTGGATATTTCCTACGAATTCTCTGCGTAAACATTTCTTACATGTAACATTTTCCCCCTTTTTACTGTCAAAAAATAATCTCTGAATTTACTAGCACTAGAATTAGACGCGATTATCATATTTTGTAGGCTAAATCAATAGTTTGCACAACTAAGTATGTTGATAGAAGTTCGAGTCATCTAATGCGTTTTGACACTCTTGGGTTCCTTATATTTCTCAAATGACCTAAACTCTGTACTGTTTAATGATAATATTGATGTAGAGCGGACTTTGAGTAGTGCTCCTTTCAATAGGTTTGAGGAAGGCTTATTGAATTACTTGCAATTTAATACTTGTGATAGGACATATATCCCCTGATAGGAGAAAGCTTCCGAACAACATTATGGTGAAGATTTATGAACCAAGTAGGCTGTTGTTTTATTTTAGATGTTACAGAATTATAGCGACTGAAGTGACTACCTTTCTTCCTGATTCTAAAACTGAAGTTGAAAAAGCAAAGTTGTTAAGCTTATATCTTATATTGACCTATTAAGATGTATTTTCTCACCTTTCTCCTTCTGTAGCTTGCTGAAGAATGGCTTAAGCTTGTCTGCCTCTGTAGATAAAGATCTTATCGCTATACGCTCTGTTATGGGTAGATCGAGGTAACGAGATTTTGTATATACACAGTAAACCACATGTAGTGTGTCTTTGAAGTCTATGTGTCGAGATATATACACTTATGTTATTATGTCTCTGTTAGCTTTTGATTTATCCAGCTAAAATTTTGTATGTTCTAATAAACTTTTCCTTGGCTCTATGTCACTGATGACACTATTACAATCTAAATGCTAAAAAAGGATTTTTCTTATTGCAATTTTATTTATTTTTGGTTGAGAAGGACTCTTTCTTATTTGCTGAATTTTTTTTTTGTTTCATAAATTTCCCACTTCAGGCTTCTTTTTCTTTCCACGGGGGACATGAAGTTGATATAGACTTTTCTTTATGAGGCTAGCCAAATAATGTTATGTTTCTGCTTGACTCTTCACTTGTGTATCGTTCTCTCTTGGCTTCTCTTAAATAAGAGAAACTATTTACCTTTATCTTACTTAAATAGACAACTGATATGAAATTAGGGTTTTGAGTCCAATATTCATTCTGACAGACCTTTGTCGGCTCATAAACTGGAGTACGAACAATTATAGTACGGCCCCTCATCTAATATAAAATCAATAAGCAGATTAG
Source organism: Nicotiana attenuata (assembly GCF_001879085.1). NCBI lineage: Eukaryota > Viridiplantae > Streptophyta > Magnoliopsida > Solanales > Solanaceae > Nicotiana > Nicotiana attenuata. The sequence goes on along the minus strand of NW_017674249.1, from coordinate 61,238 downwards.
GGATCATTCCTCCGTGATAATGTGTGAGTAATATCACTCACACATTTGGGATACCAATTTGCCCTTAATATATACAGAACTTTCTCTACAGATAAAGAAGTGGTTTCTTTAATTTGAAAATTGAAAAATCATTAAATATTTAGTTTGGTCAGTAGCTCATGCTTTAAACATCTTTGGCAGATGACAATGCGTGATTCTCTATATTCTGCTCTACTCTTGATGATGCAGTATCTAGGATCCTATGGTATTCTCGTTGGAGTAAGAGGTACAATTGAAGCACTAAAAATGTATTGTTCAGCATCTCCAATATTTTCTTCTTAAAAATATTGATTGGCAACCAGATTTTAAAAAAATCTGTTGACTCGAGTTGGCAAGTACCATAGAGCCTTCCAAATTTGAAGTCTTACACTTAATCTCTCTTATGTCCAATTCTTTAATTATTAATGTTATGCGTAAACATCAGTATGTTGTTTCCTAATTTTTTGTCCCACTGGATTTTGAAGGTTGCTTTTAGATAAATATGATCAAGAAAGTTCTGCTTTGTTTTAGTCTTTCCATGCTAAATGCGATACTCTCTTGTTTGATTTTTCGCTTTAATATTTCTCTATTTGTAGTCAATATGCTTATTGTTTGTTTTTACCTTTGACATTAATATGTAATAGTTATCCTCCAAGTTACTGAATGATGCCCAAAATTTTTATAATAAATACATTCTTCAAATTGCACCGCATAGCTAATTGACTTAATTAACTTTGTTTCAGAGAAGCAGTGGAAAGCATTCTCTAGATTGAGTATTACCTAGTTCGACTTGCATCAACCTTTGAATCTATTTAGTTTTTGTAATCTGCTTTGGAGATTTTTATTTGTAATCCGACTTCAAACTATTTAGTTTCTGTAATCTGTTGAATGATAGAAACAAGTACTATCTTAAATCTTTTTTTGGTAATCTTTTAGTTGTACAATGAGCACAAACGATGTCGGGCATAGGCCCGTGCACAGCACGGGCACCAGCCATCTAGTTTGTCAAAATATTTTGACAATATTTTTTGGATAAGTTTTGAAATTAAAGGCGAAATCTGTTTGAATAATGAAAAATAGGTTCACAAACAGTTCTTCAACTTTGATTGGTGTTGGATTTTGGAACAATTTTCAATCTTCTCCAAATAATTCTTCTCCCCTTCGATAGGAAAACAAGTTGATTTTAGATTTATAAAGGGTTTTGTACTTCAAAAAATTCGAACACCAAGTATCTCATCCTACTGATTTGTTTAGTATCTTTCCATATTGTTATAAATAAAATTAACTTTTGTTTCTGTTTATCTATTTCATTATAGAATATCACTAAGCTATATGCTTAATTAATAATATGTAATTTTAATAGGTAAGTATAATACATAAATTAAATATATATAATATAATTTTAAAGAAATAAAAAGAATACAAAATATGATAATATAGATAATTTACATATGAGGGAGAGAATATGCAGGAGTAGCTATGCTACAATAACATGTAATATTGTTAAACTTTTTTAGTGCTATTATAATGTAACATGAAATATTGTTGAACCTTTTTGATAAATGCGATTAAATGCATTCGTGAAATGGTAATTGTAAAACGCATTCCTAAAAATTCCACTTATAAAATGCACTCATTATATGCTTTAACAAAACGCTTTCTTCAAATACGATTTATAAAACGCTTCACAAACGCGACTTATAAAACACATTCTTGCGATTTGTTAACGAAATTAAACACCAAAAGTATGTTTTATAGCGAGATTTACGATTAATAGCGTTATTCAAATACGAACTAGAGATAAAGTCGCTAATACAAACACAATTTTCCCAGTTCATTTTCGCTAACAATTTCTCCATCAACGATCAGAATTCTTCGATGTACCCCGCCATTTTTGGCGGCGATTGAAGTATTGTGGGCTCAAAGATAACCTACATTCGACATCCAATTCCTTCAGAGTTTCAAAGACTTAATCACCTTTCGCTCTCAAAATCTTTTGATTTAAGGCATTTCTTTAAACAATTCACGTATCATTTTGAGTTATGAGCACGGTACGTAACAATTTTGGCTAACAGTATAACCAAAATAAAAATTCTAAAAAGATAACGAAAAGCAAAAAAATTGAAAAATTAAAAGACGAAAATCAATAGTGAGACCAGAGATAATAGCAAATGAGGCAAAATCCTTAAGAAATAAATAATAGAGAAGATATGAAGATTTAAGTGAAAGAGAAAAGAATCCTACATTGAAAAAGAGACGAAACAGGAGAATTGAAAATAAATAATATAATTTTAAAGAAGTAAACAAAATATAAAGGTTGATAATATATATAATTTACATATGAGGGAGAGAATATGTAGAAGTAGCTATGCTACAATAACATGTAATATTGTTGAACTTTTTTAGTAGTATTATAATGTAACATGTAATATTGTTGAACTTTTTTGAAAATTAGTTTCTCAAAAAGAAAGGGGGGAGGGGGGAGGGGGAGGGGGAGGGGGAGGGAGAGGGAGAGGGGGGAATGTCTATCGCTTAAAGTCGAGAGTGGAGTTTAATCTTTAAAGCAAAGTTGGCTTTTACATAATAATTAAAAAAATTAATGTGATTTATAAACACATTCGTCAAATGAGATTTATAAATCGCATTCGTCAAATGTGATCTATAAAATGCACAATGCTTTATATAAGATACTTTCTTCAAATGCGATTTATAAAATGCATTCAACAAACAGAGCTTATCACCTAACATGTGTATCACCCCAACACATCACCAATAACATAGTTCCCAGTGATAATTACCCTCAAATTCAAGTTTAGGAGTGTAACTTACCCCAAAATGCGTAAATCAATACTCCAAAAAGCACTTGCCTCGCGAATCAGCCTCCGAGCGACTTGAATCTAGCCAAAGCAACTTAATACCATCAATAATAGCTATAGGAAACAATCACACCTGATAAAACTAAAGTTTTGAATCAAATATGCAAAGTCAACCCCGGAATCGTACCCCAGAACCCGATAAAATTCACAAATTCCAAACATTCATTTAATTACGAGTCTAACCATACTAATTTCATCCACAAAACGAACCCCAAATCACCAAATTTCACTCTCCAACGACATAGTCTAAAATCCCTTACACTTCAAATTCATATAAACTAGGTGTAATAATCAATGTATAATCAATATCTAACATCAAAAGTGATTAAATGCGATTTATAAAATGCATTCCTGAAATGTCATTTATAAAACGTATTCCTAGAATGAGGTTTATAAAAAGCATTCCTGAAATGCGTAACGTATTCCTGAAGCGATTTTCAAAAAGGATTCGTGAAACGGGATTAATAAATCTTATTTCAACGAACACAACTTATAAAACACATTCTTCCATTGTATAAACAAACTTAAACACTAAAAATATGTTTTATAGCGCGATTTATGATTTATAATGTTATGCAACTGCGAACTAGAGAAGTCGCAATACAAGCACAATTTCCCCAATTCATTTTGGCTAACAATTTTCCCATCCATGATTAGAACTCTTCAACGTGCCCCGCCATTTTTGGTGGCGATTGAAGTATTGTGGGCTCAAAGATAACCTATATTCAACATCCAATTCCTTCAGAGTTTCAAAGCCTCAATCACTTTTTGCCTCAAAATCTTCTAATTTCGGGTATTTCTTTAAGCAATTCATATTTTTTTTTGGTAATTAAAATTTTATTTACCAGTATTATTTACAGTGTTCTGCTCAAGCCTAATCTGGACATAAGCCCCAAAGTTAGCCATTTAACTAGCCTTCCTCATTACTAACTGCTATACTACTATTTAACTATCTAACTGAACATTACGATAGTAGTTAAGCTCCATCAATCTTCTCTGTAGTCTCAACTTAGAATCTCCTCGACCATGCACATCTTATGTTATTATTCTACTAAGTACTGCTGTTGATCGTTGCTTAGCTTGGAAGATTCTGCCATTTCTCTCTTGCTAGATGTAGTACAAGCAGCCTGCAAGTGTTAGTTTGTATATTTCAGCTGTTGTGCTCCTTCTCTTGTAGTGTCTTTCAGCCTACTCTATCTCATTTGTCCATGACACTATGAATCCCTTGCCATTGTAGCATTGCTGCCCATACTCGTGATGAATAAGAACAACTGAAGAATAAATGATCAATGGACTCTTCTTCTGTGTTACAAAGTGAACAAGTTGTATCTTCCAAATAGCCTCATCCCCCCAATCTGTCTTTAGTTAATAGTCTTCTATGTGTAGCCAGATATAATGTGAAATTCCACTTTGGCAATCCAGCATTGTTGCATACCAGTTTCCTTCATGACACTTTAGTAAAATCACCTCTAAGTTGTACATACATGTCCCTGATGGAGAACTTTCCCATTCCCTCTATATCTTCCTCTGTATATCCAGCTTCCTCAAAGTAGTTCTTAGCTTTCAGTATTTTTTGCACAATCCAGGCGGCTTGCTTTGGTTCAACATTCCACAAATGAGTTCTGCTTCTTGTAGTAGATATGAATCTATTATACCCACATCTTATCCTTTTTCTTGCATAAGTTCCATAGGAGCTTGCAAATAGTTGCCTTATTCCATCCTCTATATCAAGTAAGTTTAAACCACCTGGTGCTTTAGGTTGGCATAGTTTGTCCCATGATAATAATGATTTCTTTGATACTTCTACCCCTCCAGTCCAAAGGAATCTTCGACACACACTTTCAATAAGTTGGATCAGTTTCTTCGACAACAGAAAGACCTGGGACCAAAACACTTGAATAGATAAGAGTACACTTTTAATTAGTTCTATTCTCCCTGCATATGACAGAAACCTTGAAGTCCAAGACTGGATTCTCCCTAACATCTTTTCAATGAGAGGTTGGCATTGAACTAATGATAATCTTTTGGTACTCAGTGGCACTCCCAAGTATCTAACTGGTAATGTCCCTTTTGAAAAGCCTAGGACTTCTAGTATCTCCTGTTGCTTGTCAGCATTTACTCCACTAAAGAAAATAGAGCTTTTATCAGCATTAGCAACTAAACCTGAAGCCTTTGAGAAATCCTGGAAGCACTTATACAACAACTACATAGATATGGTATCTCCTCTACAAACAGTAAATCATCAGCAAAGCTCAACAGAACTATGTTCATTTTGGCACACTTAGGATGGTAATTGAAATTAGGATCCCTCTTGAGTGTTTTCAGTAGCCTAGTCAGATATTCCATAGCTAGTACAAATAGATAAGGAGACAGGGGGTCTCCCTGTCTCAAGCCTTTCTTTGCTTGAAATGGTATTGTAGGCTGCCTATTAATGATGATGGAATATGAGACTATTGTCACACACTCATAATCCATTTCACAGACCTCCCTGGGAGCTACAGATTTGTCAACACCTGCTCCAAATAACCAAATTTAACAGAATCATAAGCCTTTTTCATGTCTACTTTCATCATGCATCTAGGGGAAATACCTTTCCTGCCATACGCTTTTACTAGTTCATGGCTAAGAATTATGTTATCATTTATCAGTCTTCCAGGTACAAAGGCTGGCTGATTTTTATCCACCAAGCCATCCATCACTCCTTGTTGTCTATTTGTTAGCACTTTAGATATAATCTTGTATAGTAGTGTACAACATGATATTGGCCTGTATTCGGTAATTTTGGAAGGATTTTTCACCTTGGATACAAGTGTAACTGTTGTACAATTTATGGGCTGGTACATATTTGAGCTTGAGAAGAACTCCATTACTGCATTTGTAACTGTATCACCTATCACAAGCCAAGCTCTCTAAAAGAATAATGCATTGAAGCCATCACAACCAGGAGCTTTGTTATCACTAAAAGCTGTCAGAGCATGGTGTCACACCTCCTTTTTCACTACACCCCCGGAAGGGTAAAATAAAGGGAGTTATTTCCAACTTGAAGTGACAATCGAAACGGGATTATATTATCAAAAGATTCAGAGTCGCCACTTGGGAGATTTATGGTGTCCCAAGTCACCAGTTTCAAATCCCGAATCGAGGAGAAGGATTGACTCTGTATTACAGTCCGCGAACCAAAAATTCGGGTAAGGAATTCTGTTAATCCGGGAGAAGGTGTTAGGCATTACCGAGTTCCGTGGTTCTAGCATGGTCTCTTTGATTATACTTGGCTTATTAAACTGTCTAGTTACTTAGTTTAGAACCTATGTGCTTTTGCCTCTTTCACCGCTTTTAATTTTAAAAAGTATCTTGAAACGGGTTACGCGTACGTATACCCATTTGTTTGGCACGTCAAAAATCATGTCACGCGAACGTGTCCACAGTTAACAACGCTTTATTATTATTAAGAAAAGTTTGACCAAAGTTGCACGAACGCATACTCCGATTTTGTTTTTTCAAAAATCGTAATCATGTTACGCGAACGTATACACAATCACAATTGTATTTTAAAAACAGCCCTAAAGGATAGTCTACGAAATATTAGTCATTTTTAATATCTAGGTTATAAAATTAACACGAGGGCCATAATTATTAGTTAACTAGTGTAGCAACCCTAACCATCTTAAAGAAAGCCTCAATAGAAGAAAAATTTCTACAACAAATGGATTACTTAAAGGCATGCTGGGCAAATTCCAGGCTTGCACCAAGCCCAGAAACACTGAGGTGCTGAGGGAATCTGGGGCTAAAAATGAAGCCCAGAAACACAGGCGAATCAACAAGGGGCCTGGGTCATTTGCGCAGCCCAGTTGCTTTTCTTTTGACAATTTATCAACAGAAAACTTGCTGGACAAAATCAATAATGAAATTAACTTGCACCTTGAGCCTAATCCCTCATGAATGTCATTTTATTATTGAATCAATCAAAACATTAAGGAGAAAACGACCCCATGCTGAAGATTATCGACTCGGAAATGCTTCATATTGTAGCTTTACGAGCCTAACTAACTTGACATAAAACAAAATAGCCATTCTGAACCTATGTGTCTAATGGAGATATGTTGCAAATTTCACGACAAAGTATACCAAGATTTATCTGTCACTTATTTTAACTCTTCTTCCAAGCTAACAACTAAAATTAGATTTATGAAGCATTCATGCTCTTATACTTAAAGACTGAATATCTCAAAAATAATAAAACCAATGCAAAAGCCTTATTGAGTTCACAGAGGGCTCAATCAACAGTATAGCAGGAACTGAGAGCACACTCGCTTCATCTCGTTCATTACCAACGTTTAATCCCTAATTCATCTAGACAAAATATTAATAAAGTCTTCATGACAGTCCTAAATTAAATACATAACTAGGGGAGGTCCAACACAGTTAACACTATCTAATCATGCAGGATATAACTACTGGCTTTGTTACACCAGCTATACACCAAGTTTGCACAACAATTCAAAATCAGACTTAGTCATACACCGAATCAGAACAAAGAAATTCAGAAGGACAAAAGAAATAAAACTATGAATTGAAGAGCTGAGCCTAGGATGTAAACTTCTATTTTTCCATTTCATTCTTCAATTTCCATTACACAATCAGCAGGGTTACAGAGTTGTGTACCTGAGATTGAAGAAACAAAGAAACAAAGGGGATCAGCAGTAGCTAACAACAGAGATCAACAACAACAAAGCTGTAGAGCCCAGCAATCAGAAAATGAACCAGCAGACCAGTTTAAACCCAGCAGATGAGATATAATGACCCAAACACTAATTTCAGGCACTCAATGGACCAGCAGACCTCAAACCAGATTTGATTTTAACCCATTTTAACACCAGCTAACCAGAAATTGCCTCAGTACATGAAAAAACTTTGGAAAATGCCAAAGGAACTCAATGAAACAATGTTGTTCTCCTAAAATTCTGCAGCCACCTTTGATTTTCTGATTTTCTATCAATTTAGCTCTTGAAAATCCAATTCTCCAAAATCCTCCCCTCTAAGGCAAGGCAATAATATCTTTATAGGCAAGCCATTAGGGCAGCCCTTAAGGTTTGATTTTTGCATTTTAGCCCCCCCCCCCCTTAATTTCTGTTATTAGCTTAAAAGTCCCTAAAATCTTGACTTGTTTCCAAGTTAATATTATCAAAATCAGAAATTGCAATTCAAACCCCACACTAGAAGCTTCTAGGGGCTTCCTATTCTGTTACTGCAAGATTCCCTAACCTAAACTTCCTAATCTACCCCTTAAACCCTTACTATTTACCTTGCTAACTAAACAGACTTGGGCTCAAAGCAAGTGGGCGTATTGAATTGGGTCATAAATGACTTAATGAGTCCAAGGATGGTTCAAAGTCAATCCAAATGAACATTTATAAACTCAAATTCTGATCCAAAAACCCAACAAGACTAAGTGACAGTAACACCAATAAACAACTGATCTTGTGCTGACTATTATGAATTAATAGGAGACAAAGTTGACCAAAATATTAAAACAAACATGCATTGAAAATGTACGGGCAGAAGCGATTATATAAAAAAATAACTAGTAACACAGAAGAAGTGAGAGGAAGAAGACTGATACCCTAAACGAAACAAAATGAAAAACAAAGAAAACTGACTGAAAGAGAAAGAACAATGGGCATACCTAAGAAGCAATCAGACCCTAGCTTTGAAAAACTTCGAACCTTCGACTTTTGGCCGAAATGGGCCTCAATTGTGTATTCTCAAGCGAAAACACACAACTGAAGCCAATTTCGACCTCAAATCTTCGAACACTTGACGATTTGGATTTGGGATTTAGGGTTCGTCTTTTCAAATTCAAATTCGAGAGGTTTCAGGGGTATTCGAGGGGAACTGGTATGGGATTTATCATGAGGGAGGCGTGGGGGTTTCAGGGTGTTAATTTGGGAGGGATTGGGTGGTGACGCCGCCGGACACGACGGAGGAATCCATGGCGGCGCCCTAGGGTTTGGGGATTTTGGAGGGTCCCGATGGGATTCGAAAGGGGATATTGGTGTCATGGGCATGCAGAGGAGGAGAGGGAGAACTGGTGTGATTTTGGGGGTCATTGGACGTCGGCCGCCGCTGTAGGCGATTTCCGGCGGGCGGCAGGCGGCGGGGCTAAGCTGGTCTCGTGAGAGGTGAGAGAGACGAGGGGGTAGGGGGTTCTGAGGGGGGTAGGGTCCGTTTGGACAGTTAAATACCTATTAGAGACCACTTCAGGGCCGTTGGATCTCCTTACCTCGACGGTCCTGATCATCTTAGACGAAACGACGTCGTTTTGGGTAAGGGGAGGGAACTGGACCGGGTTGGGGTGTGATTGGGCCGGGTATTTCAGGGGCAATGGACTGGGCTGGCCCAAATATGCCTTGTTCTCTTCTTTATTTTATTTAAATTACCAAAATTCCTTTTCCTTTTCTTTTTCTTTTCTTTTAAAAACTAAAAACCCTAAATTAATTCTAAAACTAAATTATCCTACCAAATCATACTAAGCTCTAATTAACAATCAACACTATTAATAAAATACCAATTTAAAGGAAATTCACAAAATTCGAAGCTAAAAATTAAACAAAGCAAAAATAATTCAATTTTTGTGATTTTTTGTATTTTTGTAAAGTCCTAATTACTACTTAATCTAAAAATAGGTAAAATTAGATCCTAAATGCAAATGAAATGCATATTTTTGTATTTTTTTATGAATTTATGTTAAATTAAAAATGCACACATAAATGCAAATAAACATGGAAATTATGCAATTAATTCCTAAAAATTAAATAATAAAAAGAAAAATCCTAAATCTATGAATTCTGTAGGAGTAAATCATCCGAGGCAAAAATCACGTCCTCACAGCTGCCCCTCTTTGCTCGGAAACACGAAGAGTTTTCGTGCAAAGATAAGTGAGCGGATACGAGCGATTTTTGCCCGTTTGAATACTCCGTGGGAAGCATTTTTGAAAGATTTGACCGCACCCTTCTTCTGAGGTTGCCTACATATCCTTGGCCAAAAAGGAATCAGGTCAATGTAGTTCAGGAAGGTTTGGTAGCTGGGACTACCATGAAGCTGTGATTTCACTGTTGCTGCTGCTACTGCTTACTGAACCCCCTTATTACACCATGTCAAAGATAAAAAGAAGCTAGACTAGACTATGATCTATGCTTTACAAAATCCTATCTATATCTTCAAACTTGCTCTTGTGGTTCTTGTTGCCTTGTTGACTTGTATTCTCCCGATGATATCCCTTTGTTGCCGCCTTGAATTGTAATCTGAGATGTTTTCCCTTTCTCCAGGTGGATGCCTGACTGCTGAACTTGAAATGTATTCCCCCGTTCTTCAGGCGGGCTCCTGACTGCTAAAACTTGAAATGTATTCCTCTGTTCTTCAGGCGGGCTCCTGACTGCTGACTTGAAATGTATTCCTCCGTTCTTCAGGCGGGCTCCTGACTGCTAAAACTTGAAATGTATTCCTCCGTTCTTCAGGCGGGCTCCTGACTGCTGACTTGAAATGTATTCCTCTGTTCTTCAGGCGGGCTCCTGACTGCTAAAACTTGAAATGTATTCCTCTGTTCTTCAGGCGGGCTCCTGACTGCTAAAACTTGAAATGTATTCCTCCGTTCTTCAGGCGGGCTCTTGACTGCTGACTTGAAATGTATTCCTCTGTTCTTCAGGCGGGCTTCTGACTGCTAAAACTTGAAATGTATTCCCTGCTCTCCAGGGGGGCTCCTGACTGCTGACTTGAATGCATACCTCTGTTATTCAGGCAGGCTCCTAACTGCTGACTTGAAATGTATTCCTCTGTTCTTCAGGTGGGCTCCTGACTGCTGACTTGAAATGTATTCCTCCGTTCTTCAGGCGGGCTTCTGACTGCTAAAACTTGAAATGTATTCCCNATGTTAAATTAAAAAATGACACACATAAAATGCAAATAAACATGGAAATTATGCAATTAATTCCTAAAAATTAAATAATAAAAAGAAAAATCCTAAATCTATGAATTCTGTAGGAGTAAATCATGCGAGGCAAAAATCACGTGCTCACAGCTGCCCCTCTTTGCTCGGAAACACGAAGAGTTTTCGTACAAAGATAAGTGAGCTGATACGAGCGATTTTTGCCCGCTTGGCACTCCATGAGAAACATTTGAGAAAAACGTCTGACCGAACCTTGCTTCAGAGGTTGCCTACATATTCTTGGCTATAAAGGAATCAGGTTAGTGTAGTTCTGGAAGTTTTGGTAGCTGGGACTACCGGGAGCTGTGATTTCACTGCTGATGCTGATGATGCTGCTACTGCTTGTTGACCCCCTTATTACACCATGTCAAAAAATAAAAAGAAGCTAGACTAGACTATGGTCTATGCTTTACAAAAATCCTATCTATATCTTCAAACTTGCTCTCGTGGTTCTTGTTGCCTTGTTGGTATTCTTCCGGTGATATCCCTTTGTTGCCGCCTTGAACTGTGATCTGAGATGTCTTGCCCTTTTTCCAGGTGACTGCCTGACTACCAACTACACTTTGAGATGTTTCTCCTTTCTCCAGGTGATGCCTGACTGCCAACTACAATTTGAGGTGTCTTCCTTTCTCCAGGTGAATGCCTGACCGCTGAACTTGAATGTATTCCCTGCTCTCCAGGCGGGCTCCTGATTACTGAAACTTGAATGTATTCCCTGCTCTCCAGGCGGGCTCTCGACTGCTGACTTGAAATGTATTCCCTGTTCTCCAGGTGGACTCCTGGCTGCTGACTTGAAATGTATTCCCTGTTCTCCAGGCGGGCTCCTGACTGCTGACTTGAAATGTATTCTCTGCTCTCCAGGCGGGCTCCTGACTGCTGACTTGAAATGTATTCCCATGTTCTCCAGGCGGGCTCCTGACTTCAACAAAATAGACAAAACAAAGAAAATTTTCTGCTCCAGTTTGGTGGTTGGGTGCACATGTGGTTGTAAGCTAAATCATGTTACCAAATATCAGTAAAAACATGAAAGATAAGACTTGAATTGTACTCCCTTGTTCTCCAGGCGGGCTCCTGACTGCTGCATTTGAACTGTATTCCCTGCTTTCCAGGCGGGCTCCTGACTGCTGGCTTGAATGTATTCCCTGTTCTCCAGGTGGGCTCCTGACTTCAACAAAATAGATACAACAAAGAAAATCTCTTGCCCCAGTTTGGTGGTTGGGCATCATATTACCAGACATTAATAAGAATTTTAAAGCTAAAACTTGAATTGTACTCCCTCTGCTCTCCAGGCGGGCTCCTGACTGCTGACTTGAAATGTATTCCTCTGTTCTTCAGGCGGGCTCCTGACTGCTAAAACTTGAATGTATTCCCTGCTCTGCTGACTTGAAATGTATTCCTCTGTTCTTCAGGCGGGCTCCTGACTGCTGACTTGAAATGTATTCATCTGTTCTTCAGGCAGGCTCTTGACTGCTGACTTGAAATGTATTCCTCCGTTCTTCAGGCGGGCTCCTGACTGCTAAAACTTGAAATGTATTCCCATGTTCTCCAGGCGGGCTCCTGACTTCAACAAAATAGACAAAACAAAGAAAATTTTCGGCTCCAGTTTGGTGGCTGGGTGCACATGTGGTTGTAAACTAAATCTTGTTACCAAATATCAGTAAAAACTTGAAAGATAAGACTTGAATTGTACTCCCTTGTTCTCCAAGCGGGCTCCTGACTGCTGCATTTGAATTGTATTCCCTGCTTTCCAGGCGGGCTCCAGACTGCTAGCTTGAATGTATTCCCTGTTCTCCAGGTGGGCTCCTGACTTCAACAAAACAGATAAAACAAAGAAAATCTCTTGCCCCAGTTTGGTGGCTGGGCATCGAGTATTA
>NW_017674249.1:28685-48481 GCF_001879085.1 Nicotiana attenuata | reverse complement strand
TTCTTCAGGCGGGCTCCTGACTGCTGACTTGAAATGTATTCCTCTATTCTTCAGGCGGGCTCCTGACTGCTAAAACTTGAATGTATTCCCTGCTCTCCAGGCGGGCTCCTGACTGCTGACTTGAAATGTATTCCTCTGTTCTTCAGGCGGGCTCCTGACTGCTGACTTGAAATGTATTCCCTGCTCTCCAGGCGGGCTCCTGACTGCTAAAACTTGAATGTATTCCTCTGTTCTTCAGGCGGGCTCCTGATTGCTGACTTGAAATGTATTCCTTTGTTCTTCAGGCGAGCTCCTGACTGCTGACTTGAAATGTATTCCTCCATTCTTCAGGCGGGCTCCTGACTGTTAAAACTTGAAATGTATTCCTTGCTCTCCAGGCGGGCTCCTGACTTCAACAAAATAGACAAAAACAAAGAAACTTTTCTGCCCCAGTTTGGTAGCTGGGCACATGGGTGACTGAATCATTCTACCAACTATTATTAAGAATTTGAAAACTAAGTCCTATTATCCAAGGAGGTCCTGACAACTCTTAATTAAACGTCAATTATAGATCTAAGCTGTATCTTCTAAAGGTATTACTTCCGCTAAGTCTTGTTATCTAAAAGGGTCTTAAACTGAATCTTATTATCCAGGAAGGTCCTAAAAATTCCTAATTGAATCCTATCTTAAACATGCAAACTTTGAAACCAACTTATATTCCTTTGGGGTATATTTATGCTAAATTAAGCTACTCATGATTGTTTTGAAATTTAATTAAGCCACATTTTCCAGGAAGGTCCTGAGAGTTTACGGTCAAACCAGTTTTGGTGCTTGTCTTTCCCCTACGGAGAGTTTCTCCGAAACAAACAAAATTTTCTGCCCCTGTCTCAATCAAAGAAAAATCTTGTCATTTTAAAATGCGGTGGTTGGTTTGTGGCCTTGAACTTCGAGGGAGATTGCTCCTTCACTTCCCATGATGAACACTCGAAGACCTTGCTTGTTTATGGACTAACCCCTTTTTCTGTCGTCCTCATCACATAAAATACCTTTTCTCCGTTCAGATCCAATATCCTCTATTTGTTGCATTGCATGAACTGGCATCTCCCCAACCTTTATGTCTCACATGAATCCCAAAGCACGTCCATTGCCCCCACTCCGTGTGTATGTTGTTCTTTCTTGACTTAACCACTGGCCTCGACCTTAAGGTCTGTTGCTCCTTCACTTGTCATGATAACTAATTTCCGTTCGAAGACCTGGCTCGTTTCTTGACCAACCACTTCCTTTGTCACCCTTAACACAGAATATACCTCTTCTCCGTTCAAACTATATACCTTCTATTTGTTGCATTGCTCATGACCTGACATTTACCACCCTTTGTATCTCACATGAACCCCAAAGCACGACACTTGTCACCCCTTCATTGCATATGTTGTTCTTTCTAAACCACTGGTCCTGTCCTTGAGGTCTACGGCTCCCTCATTTGCCATGATAACTTTGATTTCTGCTTGGAAGGTCTTGCTCGTCACTGGTTTACCACCCTTTTGTCTATCTTATCACAGGAAACACCTTTGATCTGTTCACCCTAACCCTTCATCTGTTGCATTGTTCATGAATTGATATATACCAAGACTTTGTATTTCACAAGGATCCCAAAGCATGTTGACTGTTACCAACTTAGTGTGCTTGCTGTTCTTTCCTGACTTATGACGCTTTGATGTGCTAGCCAGATCCCGTTTTGTGCAATTGGAAAGCTGGTGGCAAATTTTAAAGTCATTTCTCACTTGTTCTGACCAAACAGACTTAGGAAGAGGAAGTAAACAAGACACAAGGAACAGAGTAGAGGACAATGGAAAGAGATGATTCCTAACAAGAAAGCTACAAAGTAGAAACCTATCGGATGTGGATACCAACGCTAATGACCATGACATGCACCTGTGGCCTATTCTGTTAAGCAAGTTTGATGTCCAACTCTTGTTATCCTTCAACCATGAAACTGGGCTTCGATGCTCTGTCGTTAGTCAACTTTCACAATCTTCGTCTGGTGATTTCCCATATGATCCTCAATCCTTATTTGACCTGTAGTGCCCGAAGGGTTTTCACCATCAAGCCTCTCTCATTTTGTTCTTTTTCTCAACTTACAGTCGCCTCAAGGTGCCCGTGAAGGTTTCCACCATTAAGACTCTCTCATTTTTGTTTCTCTCAGCTCCCGTCACCTTACGGTGCCCATGAGGGTTTTCACCAATAAGACTCTCTCATTTTCCTTATTTTTTCTGCTTGGACCGGAGTGTTGCCCCTGATATGAATCACCTCTATTTGCTCGACTTGGCATTTCTCGAAGACTGATCAGAAAGTCTTTCTTTGGACCGTAACGTGGGCTTTTGGACGGGGTTAGAAAGAAAGGGTATAAAAGGCTCAAAACCATTCAAATGTGTTAAAATTACAACTTTCGGAATCAAATCTCTTGCACAACCACAACTTCTGCCCCAGTTTCTTTTCTTTGGGATTTTTGGATTTTTATTTTGATGAGACCGAACCGTTAGGCTGCCTACGTATCCTTAAAAGGAATTAGGTCGAACGTAGTTCATGAGACTACTTTTGTTGTTGCTATTTTTCTTTTTCTTTTCTTTTCTCTTTTTCTTTTTTTTCTTCTTTTGTTGTTTCTTTTTTCTTTTTTTTTCTCCTTTTCTTGTTTTTCTTTTGTTGTTGTTTTCTTCTCTTTTTCTCCTCTTTTTTTTCTCTTTTTTTTTCCTTTTCTCCTTTCACTTTTTCCTTTACTTATCTTTTGCGCTTGTGTTTCTGAACTTCGCTACTAATTCTAAAAGAGGGGTATGAAAGAAAATAAATAAGGCTCAAAGGGGTAACAAAGGATAAAGTGTTTAGATAATAGAACAAAATGCCTTCGTCATTCCAATCTTCAAAACATGCCAAGTACAAACAACACAATTAAACAAACCAAGGAAAACATTTGTAACATCTTGATTGTATCAGACTTGATAACCATATCCGCACATTTGCCTCCTATATCTGTTGAATACAAAGCACCATTGGACAACACTCTCACTTTCCTTACCATGAACGGCCCCTGACAATTGGGCAAACTTGCCTTTGGCTTCAACCTGATGCGGCATGATGCATTTCAATAGGGTTTCTCTATGTTCTATCTGCCCCAGTTTCACATGGTTCGGGCTTCAAATGATCTCAAAGCGTCCAAATTTGTACTTATTTCCCTCAAATGTCCCTATCATCTTAAGAATTATTTCATTTCTTCATGAGTGAACTCATTTTAAGACCAGGCCTAGAATTTTTAAGCATGTCATGTCACTAGAACCAGCATTTAGACAAAAGACAAAATGGAAGGATAGAAGAGAACTAAACAAAGAAAACAACAAAAGACAGGAAATTGCATTAGACAGGCGGTGAAACGTTTCGAGTAATAAAGCAAGTAAAACAAACTGGGGTACAACCCTGGAACAAACCTAGACAACACTTAAACGCTACTACGACTAAACAAACAAGGCAAAATGAAAAGGATAGAAGGGTTTGAGTCACAAGACAATATCCAGACTACAACCCTGAAATAACCCGGACAACAGAAATGACAACAAAATAAACCACCAAAACTCCACTCCGGCTGACCAATAAATGGGCGTCTTCCCAATTACCAAGCACGGTATCTTAGCCACTGAATTCAGCATCAACAATACTAGGAACTTCACAAGTCTTCATCACATTGTTCTTAACAAGTTGCTTTTGGGTTCCTTTTGTCGGCTCGTTAAGATCAACCTCTGATAGCGTTGAAAGCTTAGTAGCACCTGAACCTCCGAGGCTCCCAGAAAAGTTCTCACATTCTTTTTCAAAATAAATCATACCCCCCATATGCGTCTCATTATGCACAGGTGATGGACTTTGGCTAGTGTTTGCTGCATCTGGATTTTGCACGACAATGTCGCCTGCATCAATAAGCTTCTGAATCGCATTCTTCAGATTCCAACACTTCTCTATGTCATGCCCGGGGGCATCTGAGCAATATGCGCACCTTTGAGAAAAATCAAACTTCTTTGGAAGAGGGTTTGGCGTTTTTATCTGGATCGGCTTCAACATGTCCGAATTCCTTAGCCTCTGGAACAGATTGGCATATGACTCTTCCAATGGAGTGTAGGCTTTCTTCTTCCGCAACCTCTCATTCTTAAGTGCTTGATTGGGCCGGAATCCTGATCCAGGGGGTTTTTGGTGGGCTCGTGGGGGTAGATAAGAATTTTGTGGAGCTGGGTGCCGGGAAAGCAATGTACGACTTTGGGATTTCTGTGGAGAGAAGTAGCATTGGGGAGGGTCATCTAGTGCACAAGGATATCCACGTGGATGATGTCGAGGCTGGAAGTGTTGATCAGGAAAGCCCATCGGATCATCTTTTCTGTTTCTCTTTCTTCCACCCAAGTTTACTGGGATGTTCTGAATGTCTTTCGAACAACTCATGATTTTGCCTGTCTTGATTCCTTCTTCTAATAGCTCCCCCATTTTTAACACATCATTGAAAGGCTTTCCCAAGGCCGGGATCAGATGACTGAAGTAGGTGGGCCCCTGGGCTTGTAGGAAAAGCTCAACCATTTCTTCTTCACCAATCGGGGTACTGACTCGAGCCGCTTGCTTCCTCCATCTGAGCCCGAACTCCCTAAAGCTTTCCTCCGGCTTCTTTTCCATTTTATATAGGGAGGAGCGGTCTGGGGTAATGCCTGATTTGTATTGAAAGCGCCGCACAAAATCTTGAGCCAGGTCACCCAATGTATGCCACTTACCAACATCTTGACGAGTATGCCAGTCCAAAGCCACCCCAGTCAGGCTCTCACTGAAATATGCCATCATCAAGTCATCTTTCTCTCCAACAATTCTCATTTCATTGCAATAGATCCTCAGGAGGGCTACCGGATCTCCACACCCATCATACAAGTTAAATTTTGGCACGGGCAGGCGAACGTCAGGGGACGCAGATAGTTCTTTGCAAGACATATTACCATGGCCTCCCATTCCTTGCTTGTCCCTTAAGGACTGTTCTATGCCTTTCAGCCTCCCAGGTACCCTATCTCGCCCTTCTCTTCCTATGAACTTTTCATTTTCAGTATGAAGCTCATCCTGAGGGCTCTTCTTGTATGAGTCAGGAACCTTGTGGGCAACCTCTACGGGGTAATATTAAGCATCGTGAGCTTTGAGTTTGTTGGGGATAGTGGATAAGACAGGAGGGCAATTTTTGGGCAAGGTAATTGGAATATGAGTAATGGAGCTACTCGGGTGATTGGGAAAGCCATGATAAGCGGGTGGATCTGGAGAGTATGGGGGATCATCTGGCACTGTGTCCGGAGTTTGGGTAAGGGTAGCATCTAAGAAGCTAGGTGGTGGAGGGGGTGGTGCCTTCCCAGTCATCCATGCCTGATACATGTCTGCCATGTGTTGTCTTAACATCTTTACCTCTTCCACCAACCCATTGTCCTGTTCAACCAACTGCTTTCGAGCACCCGTATCAACAAACCCAGTTCTGTTATTGTCTGCCATTGCCTTTTGTCGTTGTGTTGTAGAGAAGAGTTACCACTTTAAAAAAACCACAAACCAACCACCCTTCTGCTATGAATATAACAAAATGAAGCCATCACGTTAGCTTTAGGGCATTTAACATAAGATAATCTCACTTTACGTGCAATGCACCTACCCACAGTTATTGGTTCTAAAATGACTTCGAGGGTACAAAGGTCAGTTGGCATCATCCCAATTTGTTCATTTCAACCTCTCTTTTCTCTGCTTTTCTAGCACTTGCTTGCTCATTTTCCTTCCTCTTTTTCTTTCTGATTATCGCTCTTTTTCTTCCTTCTTATTTCTCACCTCCCCCAATTTCACCAACTTTTCTTTCTTTTTCTCTCTCTCTCTCTTTTTTCCTTGATTCTCTTTTTTCTTTTCTTTTCTTTTTCTTTTAATAAAAAAAATGATTCGATCGAACCCTATGTAGGTTGCCTACGTATCATGACCCCGCATGAATCAGATCTTTACGTAGTTCTGGAAGATCGAGAATAAAGTAAACAAACTGACATTCTTTTTTCTTTTCCTCCTTTTTTTTTTCCTTTTTACCTTAATGACTACTCTGATGAGAAAAGAGAAACAAAAAAGCAAATCCCCTTTTTGAATTTTCTAGACTTAATATTCTATGACCTGTTCTAAACTCAAGCTTAACGGGCATGTTTTCTTTTCCTTTTGAAACAAATAATCTACTAAGGAAAAATCCTAGAAGAGAAAAATATTTTTTGATTATTTTTGTTTAGGAAGAAAATCTAAAGAAAAAGCCACAGAGAAATGTTTTGAATTTTCATTTGATATCCTAACGCAAGATTTCGAAACAAACAATAAAAAAAATATTTTTGGATTTCAATTTCGATTGCCTAAAAGAGAAACTCTGAAAATAAACCAAAGATAAAGTATGTTGTCATTTTTCTTCTATGTACAATATCCTAAAGTTCTAATGAAAATAAAAAGAATTTTTTTTTTTCATTTTTCACTAATTTTTCAAAGAAACACCTCAAAAGAAAATCTTTTTGAATTTTGGAATTAACGCCTTAAAGAAAGCTTTTAAAGAAGTACAAAAAGAAAATTCTTTTTTTTTTTGAATTTTGGTCCTAATATACTAAAGAAAACATAAAAACAATTTATTTTAAGTCCTAGATATTAATTGCCTAAAGGAATTTTTTTTTTTCATTTCTAGAATTAGTACTCTAAAGAAAACTTATAACGGGAATATACAATGCAACATCTTTTTTGGATTTTTGAGTTACAGCACATTTTTTCAAATATAAAGCAGAAAATACAATAACAAAGACTTGACATTGCTGTACAAAACTAGAAAGTAAAAGACGACATAAAATGAAGAACAGACTCAAAACATAAAAATAAAACAAATCTCCTTAAGCAACTCCTCAATGCAGTGATCCTGGGATATCTGTCACGCTCAAACTTCGGTAAGTAGATCCACACCTGTATGAAAAAACTTAAACCAACACTAGGTGAGATAATAACACTCCCTATTAAACACATGCAAGACATGATTGAGGCTATTTTTGCAAAATGGCTTATTTGGCCAAAAGGTGGCTAGAAGTACAAAATTTGGCTAAGACTCCGCAAAGCCAAGAACCTAAGATTTACTAGGAAGACCGGACCTTATGTGGGTTGCATATGTATCCCGCCCTGAGAGACGAGAATCGGGTTCGCGTAGTTCGGGCAGATTGGATACTGTTAAGAATTAAAAAAATAAATAATTTAGAGAAAACATATTTTTTGCTTTTCCTTGAAAAATGATGAAACATGCAAAATCTTTTTGGATTTTCTTTCTTTTTTTTTTTTGATTTTTTTGATTTTTTGAAAAATGATGCAAAAGTGCAAAATCTTTTTGAATTTTGAATTTTTCTTTTTTTTTTTCCTCTCTTCCTTAACAAAAATGTGACAGAAAACATAATTGGGCCCCACTCGCTTTATCTTCACACTTCACTCTTTTTTTTTCATTTTCACTATTTTTTTTTTGCATTTGCCCTCAGCTATCCTTGGTCCGCCAAATGACCCTTTTACCCTTGAATAAATGCAACATGTAGCACATAGGATGCATCAAGATGGTCTGTTATTTTGGGTACACCTGTCCTAGACGGACCCAACCCCTGTGTTGAGTCCCCTAAGTCAAATGCACGTGATGCAAACAAGCGCTCCTACTAGGGATCCGGCATGAAGCTGTGTTTTTCTAGGTTTAAATCCTGGGGTTTTGGTCTAGACTTGGGGTACCCGAGCGGACAATTGGGGCCGAGGAGGGGGCGACTTACCGGGAGCACTAAAGCCTGCCCGGCCTTGTCGCTTGCCCAGCCTCGCTCTATTTGGTATAATTTCTACAGAAAAAGCGGGCTACGCGGACGTATGCACCATTTTTAGAAGACTCAGAAGGGGTGGCGTAAGAAGACAATTATATACAATTCAACAATATTAAAGCGGTAAACAGATAGCATTTAGCACAGAGGTTCACAAAATACAGTAATATGAACAATAAATAAAGCCAAGTAAAAATCAAGAAACAAGCTCGAATTCTTGAACCCTGAACCAAAGATTTTGGATTCTTGTCCCCAGCAGAGTCGCCAGAGCTGTCACACCTCCTTTTTTACTACACCCCCGGAAGAGTATAATAAAGGGAGTTATTTCCAACTTGAAGTGACAATTGAAACGGGATTATATTATCAAAAGATTCAGAGTCGTCACTTGGGAGATTTATGGTGTCCCAAGTCACCAGTTTCAAATCCCGAATCGAGGAGAAGGATTGACTCTGTATTACAGTCCGCGAACCAGAAATCCGGGTAAGGAATTCTGTTAACCCGGGAGAAGGTGTTAGGCATTCCCGAGTTCCGTGGTTCTAGCACGGTCGCTTTGATTATACTTGGCTTATTAAACTGTCTAGTTACTTAGTTTAGAACCTATGTGCTTTTGCCTTTTTCACCGCTTTTAATTTTAAAAATTATCTTGAAACGGGTTACGCGTACGTATACCCATTTGTTTGGCGCGTCAAAAATCATGTCACGCGATCGTATCCACAATTAACAACGCTTTATTATTATTAAGAAAAGTTTGACCAAAATTGCGCGAAGGCATACTCCGGTTTTTTTTTTTAAAATTGTAATCATGTTATGCGAACGTATACACAATCACAATTGTATTTTAAAAACGGCCCTAAAGGATATTCTACGAAATATTAGTCATTTTTAATATCTAGGTTATAAAAATAACACGAGGGCCATAATTATTAGTTAACTAGTGTAGCAACTCTAACCCATCTTAAACAAAGCCTCAACTGAAGAAAAATTTCTACAACAAATGGATTACTTAAAGGCATGCTGGGCAAATTCCAGGTTTGCACCAAGCCTAGAAACACTGAGGTGCTGAGGGAATTTGGGGCTAAAATTGAAGCCCAGAAACGCAGGCGAATCAACAAGGGGCCTGGGCCATTTGCGCAGCCCGGTTGCTTTTCTTTTGACAATTTATCAACAGAAAACTTACTGCAATTAGGTTATGCATGCTGGACAAAATCAATAATGAAATTAACTTGCACCTTGAGCCTAATACCTCATGAATGTCATTTTATTATTGAATCAATCAAAACATTAAGGAGAAAACGACCCCATGCTGAAGATTATCGACTCGGAAATGCTTCATATTGTAGCTTTACGAGCCTAAATAACTTGACATAAAACAAAATAGCCATTCTGAACCTATGTGTCTATTGGAGATATGTTGCAAATTTCACGACAAAGTATACCAAGATTTATCTGTCACTTATTTTAACTCTTCTTCCAAGCTAACAACTAAAATTAGATTTATGAAGCATTCATGCTCTTATACTTAAAGATTGAATATCTCAAAAATAATAAAACCAATGCAAAAGCCTTATTGAGTTCACAGAGGGCTTAATCAAAAGTATCGCAGGAACTGAGAGCACAATCTACTTCATCTCGTTCATTACCAACGTTTAATCCCTAATTCATCTAGACAAAATATTAATAAAGTCTTCATGACAGTCCTAAATTAAATATATAACTAGGGGAGATCCAACACAGTTAACACTATCTAATCATGCAGGATATAACTACTGGCTTTGTTACACCAGCTATACACCAAGTTTGCACAACAATTCAAAATCAGACTTAGTCATACACCGAATCAGAACAAAGAAATTCAGAAGGACAAAAGAAATAAAACTATGAATTGAAGAGCTGAGGCTAGGCTTTAAACTTCTATTTTTCCATTTCATTCTTCAATTTCCATTACACAATCAGCAGGGTTACAGAGTTGTGTACCTGAGATTGAAGAAACAAAGAAACAAAGGGGGATCAGCAGTAGTTAACAGCAGAGATCAACAACAACAAAGTTGTAGAGCCCAACAATCAGAAAATGAACCAGCGGACCAGTTTAAACCCAGCAGATGAGATATAATGACGCAAACACTAATTTCAGGCACTCAATGGACCAGCAGACCTCAAACCAAATTTGATTTTAACCCATTTTAACACCAGCTAACCAGAAATTGCCTCAGTACATGGAAAAACTTTGGAAAATGCCAAAGGAACTCAATGAAACAGTGTTGTTCTCCTAAAATTCTGCAGCCGCCTTTGATTTTCTGATTTTCTATCAATTTAGCTCTTGAAAATCCGATTCTCCAAAATCCTCCCCTCTAAGGCAAGGCAATAATGTCTTTATAGGCAAGCCATTAGGGCAGCCCTTAAGGTTTGATTTTTGCATTTTAGCCCCCCCCCCCCCCCCCCCTTAATTTCTGTTATTAGCTTAAAAGTCCCTAAAATCTTGACTTGTTTCCCAAGTTAATATTATCAAAACCAGAAATTGCAATTCAAACCCCACACTAGAAGCTTCTAGGGGCTTCCTATTCTGTTACTGCAAGATTCCCTAACCTAAACATCCTAATCTACCCCTTAAACCCTCACTATTTACCTTGCTAACTAAACAAACTTGGGCTCAGAGCAAGCGGGCATCTTGAATTGGGTCATAAATGACTTAATGAGCCCAAGGCTGGTTCAAAGTCAATCCAAATGAACATTTATAAACTCAAATTCTGATCCAAAAACCCAACAAGACTAAGTGACAGTAACACCAATAAACAATTAATCCTGTGCTGACTATTATGAATTAATAGGAGACAAAGTTGACCAAAATATTAAAACAAACATGCATTGAAAATGTACGGGCAGAAGCGATTATATAAAAAAATAACTAGTAACACAGAAGAAGTGAGAGGAAGAAGACTGATACCCTAAACGAAACAAAATGAAAAACAAAGAAAACTGACTGAAAGAGAAAGAACAATGGGCATACCTAAGAAGCAATCAGACCCTAGCTTTGAAAAACTTCGAACCTTCGACTTTTGACCGAAATGGGCCTCAATTGTGTATTCTCAAGCGAAAACACACAACTGAAGCCAATTTCGACCTCAAATCTTCGAACACTTGACGATTTGGATTTTAGGATTTAGAGTTCGTCTTTTCAAATTCAAATTCGAGAGGTTTCAGGGGTATTCGAGGGGAACTGATATGGGATTTATCATGAGGGAGGCGTGGGGGTTTCAGGGTGTTAATTTGGGAGCGATTAGGTGGTGACGCCACCGGACACGGCGGAGGAATCCATGGCGGCGCCCTAGGGTTTGGGGATTTTGGAGGGTTCCGGTGGGATTCGAAAGGGGATATTGGTGTCATGGGCATGCAGAGGAGGAGAGGGAGAACTGGTGTGATTTTGGGGGTCATTGGACGCCGGCCGCCGCCGTATGCGATTTCTTGCTGGCGGCAGGCGGCAGTAGAAGGCGGGGCTTAGCTGGTCTCGTGAGAGGTGAGAGAGACGAGGGGGTAGGGGGTTCTGAGGGGGGTAGGGTTCGTTTGGACAGTTAAATACCTATTAGAGACCACTTCAGGGCCGTTGGATCTCCTTACCTCGACGGTCCTGATCATCTTAGACGAAACAACGTCGTTTTGGGTAAGGGGAAGGGACTGGACCGGGTTGGGGTGTGATTGGGCCGGGTATTTCAGGGGCAATGGACTGGGCTGGCCCAAATATGCCTTGTTCTCTTCTTTATTTTATTTAAATTACCAAAATTCCTTTTCCTTTTCTTTTTCTTTTCTTTTCTTTTCAAAACTAAAAACCCTAAATTAATTCTAAAACTAAATTATCCTACCAAATCATACTAAGCTCTAATTAACAATCAACACTATTAATAAAATACCAATTTAAAGGAAATTCACAAAATTCGAAGCTAAAAATTAAACAAAGCAAAAATAATTCAA
Source organism: Nicotiana attenuata (assembly GCF_001879085.1). Taxonomy (NCBI): domain Eukaryota; kingdom Viridiplantae; phylum Streptophyta; class Magnoliopsida; order Solanales; family Solanaceae; genus Nicotiana; species Nicotiana attenuata. The sequence goes on along the minus strand of NW_017674249.1, from coordinate 36,656 downwards.
TTTTTGTGATTTTTTGTATTTTTGTAAAGTCCTAATTACTACTTAATCTAAAAATAGGTAAAATTAGATCCTAAATGCAAATGCAGTGCATATTTTTGTATTTTCTTATGAATTTATGTTAAATTAAAAATGCACACAGAAATGCAAATAAACATAGAAATTATTCAATTAATTCCTAAAAATTAAATAATAAAAAGAAAAATCCTAAATCTATGAGTTCTGTAGGAGTAAATCATGCGAGGCAAAAATCACGTGCTCACACATAGTATATTTCCTCTTTAGATACCTCTGCCACCAGTTGCAATTGTTATACTCTATTCACCAATGGGACATCTCTCATTACTAATGGATTAATAGCAGGCAGTTCTGCAGCTGAGGATCCTAATAATTGCTGGTAGAACCCTGTCACTTCCTCCTCATTTCCTTGCTTTGTTTGTACTGTATCCCCATTGCCCTTTACTAATCTCCTAATTTTGTTCGGAGCGTATCTGCTCTTCATGTTTGCAAAGAAGTATGTTGTATTAGCATCTCCTAGCTTCAACCACTTTACTCTTGATTTCTGTTTCATAATACTTTCCTCCACCCCTAACCATTTCTCCAATTGTAATTTCATGTCTTTCTCTGCTGCTACCATAGCCTCTGATTGCCCAGGATCCTTCATTTGTTCTTGCATGTCACTTAGTTTTTGTCTGCACATTTTGATTCGATTGCCAATTGCATTATATTCAACATTATTTAAATTCTTTATAGTGCTTCACTCTTTTCAATTTTTGCCATGTATTCTTCATATTGTTCTGTTCATTTGGCCTCTCCCATGCTTCACTTACTAGAGTCATAAAGTCTTTATGCTCTGTTAAGTGATTTAGAAATTTGAATGGCTTAGGAGTGTAATCTTCATCCTCTTCCAGTGTTATGCTCAGTGGGGAGTGATCAAAGCAATGTGGATCAATAACCCATACTTCTAGGTGTGGCATGGCCAGCATCCACTCACCATTAATCAAAGCTCTATCAATTCTGCTATAAGTGTGCCCATTAGTTCATGTAAAGTTTCTTCCACTAGTTTTCATTTCTATTAAGCCAGTGTCTTCAATGAACTCATTAAAATCTCTAATTTCTATTTCTTGTACAGGGTTACCAATTGGTCTCTCTTCACCTGATCTGATGGCATTATAGTCACCCATTATCAACCATGGACCTTGTTGCATGGATTGTAGGTTTGTCAGTTCACTCCATAAACTTCTTCTATCCTCCAAGCTATGTAGCTCATAAACATATGTAAATGTGAATCTCATATTCAACCTCCTAATATGTACTGAAACATGTATAAGTTGAGATGATCTTGCCAGCTCCATACAGTCTATTTCATTTGTATCCCACAGCAACCAGATTATACCTCTACTACTATATTCATAGTTATCTAGCCATGCCCATCCGGGAGTGATTTTCCTTGTTATTTGCATAGCCTTCTGCTCCTTTATTTTGTGCTCTAATAATGCAATCATATGAACTTTATTACTTTGTATGAACCACTTTACCTCTTTTTGTCTAGGCGTTTTGTTTAGTCCCCTTATGATCCAAGTTACCAGCTTCATACAGGTATAAAGAGAGATTGTGAAGGCCCATCCTGCCCAGTATTGCCTCGATGCCTGCTTGCTCCTTCCTCCATTTGCCTTGTTATTGTTAATTGCAGCTTGGACTCTGTGAAGAGGTTAAACCCATTGATCACATTAACTGTATCAACCTTTTGTCTCTTTCTACTTCTAACTGCTAATTTTCCTATAACTGTCTGCCATGCTTGTTCCTCATCGCCTTTCATTGCTCCTACACTAGTACTAGCATTTTGTGCACTAGTACTAGCATTTCCTTCAATTCTAGGAGGTGCCATCTTTTGTTTCCCTTTATCAACTATAGGTGCTTCTTGTACTTTAGGCACAAGTTTAGGCTGCCATTCCTGCTTCTGCTTCTGATTCTTTGGCTTGGGTTTTGGTCCTAACTGATCTTCTGCTCTACATTTGCGGCCTACTTGCATACTTTTGTTGAAGAATTCAGGAACCCAATCATATGTTATCTCCTGCATGAACTCCCTTTGGATCAGTTACCTTAATGGAACTAGGCAGTTCTTTAGTAACATCCATCTCAACCAACACTCTAGCATAAGAAATCCGATCTATTTGGGTAGTGCAATCATCAGCATATAGGGAAATTCCCAAGCCACTGCTCAGTGTTATTGTTCCAATAATTCAAAGGCAGATTAGGGTAGTTGACCCATACTGGAATGGTCTGTAAAACCTCTTTGTTGAAATCAAAGTCAGCAGACCGCACTTTCATAATGATATGTTTATTATTCAACATGTGAGGCCCTGAGTACAACACTTCATCCCTATCTTCAATGGAGTTAAATCTTACCACATAGTATCCATCATTGTGAAAGTAAACTTTAGGCTTTGCTGTGAAGTTCCAAGTTGAGGCAATATATCTTTCCATGGCTCCTATAGTTGGAGCTCCTCCAACAACATACAGAATTAGTGCTTGTTTCCACTTCTGAGTTTCCTTCTCGACTTCTTCCTTGCATAGCTCCACAATTACCTTACCATTTTTGAGAGTTGGAGCAATAAAACTTAGATTCATTTCCTTCGCTGCAAGCTTAGATCCCATGAATAAATTTGCCCACTGTTTTTGACCTGTCTCGACATCAGCAGTTGGCAAATTCACTTGAGTTTTATTCGCCGCCCCTGTATCCCCAATTACCCTCAATTCTCCAGTAGTTGTTATAGAATTCATATCAATTGTCTCAACTTTACTGGCACTAGGGTTCACATGTTTCATCAGACCTCCAGAATCTGCTTTATCACTATTAATGACCTTATCAGGTGAAGTTTTCATACCTTCCTTTGTGGCTGACAATGGCGGCCACTGTTCCATTGATGTTTTCCCTGTTTCTCTGACTGTACTGATCTCTATTCCCGGACTTTGACTGCCCGTTCCTGTGTATTCAACCAATTGGATCATGGTTGCATTTCTCTTCGGCCTTCCCTTCCCATTTGCAGGCCAGCGTACGTTAGCACATGCACTCTATCGTGCGCTGAGAGAGAGAGAAGAGAGCTTTCCCTTTACAATTCACATATTATTTTGAGTTATGAGCACGATACATAATAATTTTGGCTAACAGTATAACTAAAACTGAAAATTCTAAAAAGATAACCAAAAGTGAATAACATTCAAAAATTAAAAGAATAAATTCAATAATGAGACTAAGACACGGTAACAAATGAGACAAAACCCTTAAGAAATAAGTAATAGAGAAGATATGAAAATTTAAGCGAAAGAGAAAAGAACTCTATATTGAGAAAGAGACGAAAAAGGAGAATCTATATATATATATATATATATATATATATATATATATATATATATATATATATATATATATATATATATATATAGGTTGGAATAGAAAAGGTGACTTGGCACCTCTCATTGGCCAATAATTGTATTTATCTTTTTTTTCCTTTTTTTGACCTTTTTCACTACTTTTCATTTGTCTAATAATAATAATAAGATATATTATTGTAATTATAAGAATTCATTTATTAAAAACATTATGAATTTAATTATAGCTCCATAATGAATAAGGGAAGAGAGAAAACATCAGTTTCAAAACCAAAAGAAATTCGTTTTTGACTTAGCAAAGGAAGGAAATTACAACCTTCTTTAATTTCTCAACCGTTACAACTTTCCTCCATAATAAAAAAGGAATGATTCAATAGTCTTCCTTGCAACCTCCTCCTATTCAATATTTTCTTGTGATGAATGAAAATTCTGGTGGCGAAGCCTCTATTAAGGTATAATTATCTACTTTCCTACTCAATATATTTTTTACTGTACATTGAGATGAGAATATGTTGGTTTCTCATTTGATATGACCCATCAGTGCCTTTACAATAGAAAGAAATTATTGAAGGAGAGGAAGTGACTATGGAAGCTCAGATGGAAAAGCTCATGGACGGTTTGAAGCTTCATGTTTGGTTGGTGTTAGATTTTCAGGTTTTCTATTTAAGTTTCAATTTGTTTTTTTAATTTTTCTATCACGGGATTTATATTTATTTTTCTCAACTTGTGTCATAGTCGTCGAAGGTAATTATGAGAGCATCAAGGTCCAAGGAACAAGAGGACTTGGTCCTTGCACAAGAACTGCGGATGCAACTCGATATCCTTCAAGAGACGATAGAACACAATTGGCGCCATCTGTTTTTTTTCCATAATATTTGTCTCAAGAATAAGAAATTCTTCCTATGAAGTTTGAACAGTTGTAATAGGTAATTTATCCATTGTTTTAGTTCATAGAAGAATCACGATAATATGTTTATTACTAAAAATATGAATTTTCTTTTACAAAAATTAAGAAATTATAAATTAGTCTTGTCACAATTTACAATTTAAAATTGTAGCATCACAAGTTTGGAGTGCTTGGTATAGACATCTTTTATTCGCCACTAATTATATGAAGAAAATATCTTGAAATATTGTAAAAAAAAAAAAAAGGGAACAAGAATCCTAAAATATTTGGTTAACGTCTTTACTCCACACTAATAATGTGAAAAGGGAAAAAGGTTGTCTTTGATATGATCTTGTAGGATAAAAGAAAGAACAAAAAGGGACCATCCATGTTTATGATAAATTCCAGATAGAAATGATTTTCTCCTTCTCATTTTTCGAACTTAATGCTTCAAAGTTCGGACTTAAAGCTCTTTTTTTTTTGTCTGAAGGATTACTTTCCTGGAAATTTTAGGATGAAGAAGAAAAATTTTAATTTTTTTTTTTTTTGTAGAGAATCTGGAGAAGAAAGTGGATATTGTGGACATTAAGGAGGAGCATAGTTTAATATTTTTTGGAGTAACCCAGGAAAGAGGGAGAAAATAGACGAAAAGAGAAGAAAAAAGAAAGGTCAATAGAGGAAGTACCGATAGTAAAGAAGGAGAAAAGAGAAATATTAAGAAAAATTGAGAGGGAAAAAATTACTTTCCGAAAATGAGAGCTTATGTAGGGGATGAAAAATTTAGGGGATTATAGAGTAGAATATGAATAGAAAGAAAAAAAAAAGAAAAGAAAATTTTGTACACGTGGACAAACTATTCATTCACCAATAATGTAAAATCACATTTATAATACAACACATTACATTATGTATAATCTTATATTGCATTGTTCGTCCCCCGATTTCACTTATATACGTGTACACGTGGGCAAAATATTCATTTACCAATAATGTAAAATCAAGTTTATAGTACAATACACATTACATTGTGTACAATCTTATATTGCATTGTATGTCCAATTTCACTTATGTATATAGTAAAAATTTCTTAGTTAATTTTTGTCAATCTTCTTCTAAATCCTCCATCACCACTGGGCCATTAGAAGGAAAAATATGAATTTACTCAGGGCTTTCGCATAACTTCTTTAGCCTTTGGCTCTTTTGTTATCTGATCTTGAACATGCTTGTGCTCATTCACTATTTTGTGTTAATTTTGCAACTGCTAATGGTATTAAGAAGAATACAATAAGAACAAAGATGCGGTATATATATGAATAAAATTCTAAAAAGGTCAGTGATACATTTCTATTCTGCCAATTAGTTTAGTTCCCTTTAGCTTACTTTTGATCTATGTTGGAGTTGGCAAGACGAGTTACTTTAGATTTTTAATAAGACAAATTTTCCTAATTTTGAAGACTTAACTTGGAAAAAATAATAATTGGTTTTGCAGTAGGGCAAAATGAGGTTGATGAAAGTCGAGAATCGAGATGAGCAAGTTGAAGAGTAGATTATTTGACGCAAGTTGAAGAGTAAGTTTTGATAGGTTATTTTAAGCTAATTTTAATTTCACTGCTCATATGCTAAATAATATGAATTAATTGTTGATAATGAGTCGAATTTGCAGGGATATTCATTTTTCTTAATGAGAGCAAAAAAAAAAAAAAAAGAGACAAAATGAAACTTGAGACTGTTCGCAATAAATTTTCGTAAGACGAAAAAATAAACTGCAACAAAAATAATAAGAAGAAAAAGTGATTTTATTGATAAATATTTGTGAGTACAATTCTATGTATCCCTTGATTCTCCTCTCTAAAATTCTCCATGATTCGAGGGTTTGAGAAGCGTCTTTCTCGAATGTAGGATGATGCAGATCTCCTTGTGATGTATTTAATCGCCAAGAACGTCGAGCAACACTTTGTTGTTACGGGTTGATCTCCGGGAAGAACTCCGTTGATCACTCCTTTGTTGAAGAACTAAGCACTTGATGATTGATCTCTATGTTTGTGGATGCCCTCACCAACTGCGGAGTGTTCTTCTCCAACTCTGAATGTCCTTTGAGAGTTATGTAACTCCTCTATTTATAGTTGTAGAGGATGGACAGTCAAGCTACATAAGAACTCTCTTACTTGATTTTGATTGGTCCGTGTCATTTTAGCCACTTGGCGACTTGTGGTTGGTTCCTGCTTTTTGACTTGGATTGCCACATTATTTAACATGTGGCGTCACCTTATTGGCCTGGAGTTTGACCGAATATGCCATGTCACATGGCATAAGTCTGAGCCTTAAAATGAAATGGACTTTGGGCCTGAAAATAATAACATGGACTAATTTAACTTGTAAAGCCCAAATTAATTATTTAACCCGATTGAATTTAATCCAAATTTTGTATGGATTAAACCCAATAAATTTTATGTGTCTACAGTTCACATAAAAGTCATGCACTCATTTACAATGAATGAAGACTCTGTGAACAGTTGGTTTTTGAATTTTTCTGGCACAAGCTTCTATTATAAATCCCTTCTATAGTCCTTCACTAAATTCACTTCTCACGGAACTTGTATAATCCCTTCTGATATTAAACTTCTAATTACTCGCAAAAATGCTTGCAGCTAAACTTAATTCTAACACTTCATTTTGTACTCTCACAAGGAATTTTATTGGCATCATTGGTGCTAGAAAATTACTAAATATTTATTTTGCGGCAAATGTGGCTACTGATTATCAAGGTGGAAATAGATGACAACAATGCTGGTGGATCTGTTGCGGATGAACCACACGTGGTTTCAAGGCTTTATATATTAATTGACTTCGTATTTTTAAATTTTGTATGCAAATCATATGGTCTCTACNCCTCTAAACGTTCTTCAAATTGTTGATTATGACTTTGTTCGTTGATTCTGCTTGCCCATTGCCTACTGGGTGATAAGGTGTAGATGTGATTATCTTAATTTGCCAGCTCTCAAAAAATTCAGTGACTTGAGCTCCGATAAATTGAGGGCCATTGTCGCATACAATCTCCTTTGGTACACCAAATCGGCAGATGATATTACGCCAACTGAAGTCTTTGACCTCCTTTTCTCGTACCTGTTTAAATGCTTCTGCCTCTACCCATTTAGTGAAGTAATCAGTAAGTACGAGCAAAAAATTTACCTGTCCTTTTGCTTGTGGTAATGGACCCACGATATCCATTCCCCACTTCATGAATGGCCATGATGATATGACCGGATGTAACAACTCCGCAGGTCTATGCATGTTGTTACCGTACCTTTGACATTTATCACATTTAGCTACAAAACTTTCCGCTTCTTCCTCCATTTTAGGCCAGTAATATCCTGCTCTAATCAAGGTTCTTACCAGTGATCTTCCTCCTGCGTGATTCCCGCAATGCCCCTCATGTATTTCCCTCATTACATACTCCGTTTGAGAAGGTCCGAGGCGTCTTGCTAATGGACCACCGAACATCTTACGATAAAGACTCCCTTGTTTTAAACAGTAACGAGCAGCCTGTTTTCGAAGTGCATGCGCTTGCTTCTTGTCATTAGGGACGGTACCATACTGTAAAAAAGCAACAATTTCGTTTCTCCAATCCCAAGTTAAATTATTAAAATTTACCTCATTCTTATCTGGACTGAGAACTGAGTGAAATAAATGTATAA
>NW_017674249.1:0-24786 GCF_001879085.1 Nicotiana attenuata | reverse complement strand
ATCTATATCTACTCCCTTTGATCACGGGCGGTACTTCAGGTATTTGCTCTATGCGTTCATTTTGCTCCTTAAGCTGTTTCTGCAAGGTTAGTACTAGATTTTGTAAATCAGAGTTAACTGGATTACCTGGGTCTCTCTTTTGTGTTTCACTAGGGGTTCCACCGCTGCCTGAATTAACCAATCCTGAACGAGGATTCTCCAAAGTGTTGTTGTTTGGAGTAGATGTGGGTGGAACAATAGGTAATTGGCTAACAAAAGTTTGAAGAGCTTTATTGACTTGAGAGGCAATAAGTTTTTGCAAAGCCTCATTCATGGTTTCAACATTTTCGAATTGAGCCTGTCCATCTGTGTGAGATCCATCAGGAGTGCCTTCACGAGACCGTCGTGGGGAGCCTCGTGGAGAACCTTGTGGAGAGCCTCGTGGAGAGTCTCCCTGAAGTTGTTGGATTGTTTGAATTTCTGGGTTTCCTTGAGTGTTGTCATTGTTGTTCGACATGATTGATGCAATCAAGAAAATTAGGTTGAGATATACTTGATTATCAGATTCCCGGTAACGGAACCAATTTGTTTGACCAAAAAATAGGATTTTAGTCAAAGCTAGAATTTAGAAGAATCGGGTTACTGATAATCGAAAAAGTAAATAAAGAAAGAAATTTTAGAGTAACCAAGTATGAAAGCTAGTAAATCAAAGTATATTCCAATAGTCACACCCCCTACAATTGTTTGTTTCTTCCCTTTTTATAGCTCTTTTTGGGATACGAGCCTTACCTTTGTCATAATAATGCTATTATGGGCAATTAATGACTTTAAATGTTACGTTATGCAATCATATATATTAAATACATATTCTCTAACGTTTCCAATAATTAATACTCATTAAATGCTATATCTGGGCTCATTTTTGCTGTTAGATTCATTCCTTTGATTCTTCACTATCTTTGAGTTTTAAATATCTTGAATAGGTATGAGCGTTGAATTACTTGTACGACTGCTCGCACCCCCTCCATTTAATTTTCTCGTATCTGTTGCTGCTCGTATCTGCTGTTGCTCGTATCTGTTAACCAACCTTATTTCTTTGACTGTTTGACCAGTCTATATGTCATGACACGTCATCATATACATAAATATAATTTTCCCCAATACACTATAATAGGTACTTACATTATTTGCCTACAAGTGATTAACATTTTTTGCTATTACATTCTTGTGCTTAATTGTATAAGATAAACCCTGTAACTGTAATTAAAGAGACTTAATACTTTTATCTTATTATCACGTAGAAACTATGAGTTGTTTATTTCATCTTTTTATTAAATGACATTATTTCTTCTTAATGTGATGGTTTCTCATGTATAGCTATTCGCATTTTACTTGAACGAAAAAGCAATGCAGTTGCAGAGACAGGATACAGTGAAGGGTCAACAGAGCTTCATATCCCAAAAGCCTATCGGTGTGCCACAAATTAAAAATAGCAACTGTGTGGTGTACCTAGTGTTCTTTTTTGGCTCAACTAGGATTGATAAATTTTGCTACCATTGTCTGCTGTCCACCGAGCTGTCTACACTGGTTGATACAACCCATTCGAACACTGTTTTGGGAATGAGACACTTTAAAATTTACCATATATATGGACAAAAGATTTATTACCATTCATAAAGAAAGATTGTTTGTAATGACAATAGTCTACTGTTTGGATGCATAACTTTTTCTTCTCCTCCATTTTGGACTCTTGTGTGTACTTTCTTTTGCTGCTACAACCGCAATCTTACAACATCTAGAAGGCATAGACTGCCAACTGTGTTTATGGAGAGAAAATATTTGACATGCTTATGCGATTCATGAGTTGTTTATTTATCATGCGGGTTGAACTTCCATGCTCTTTTTTTTCTTTTTTTTTTTTAACTGTGAGGAAAATAGTCAAATTGTATTTTGATACTATAGTTCAGTAAGTGTTGATCAAATATCTGTCACTTCAGACTATGGCAAATGTTCTAATAGAGTAAAAGTTGAAGCTTAGCAACTTGACTTATCTCATATTTGGTTATTGTGAAATGTTGTTGCGTCTTTTATTATGCTTAGTGTTGCTTCTTGTAACAATACTTTGCTAAACAACTATTGGTTCATATGCGAGTACTCCTACTTTAGCAATTGAAACAGTATGTGCTATTTATATACAACTCAACTTAGGATTTTATATTTGTTTTTTTCTCCCACTGTGATTGCTATATATTTTGTTTTCGGAATTCTTATTATAGTTATCTAGTCGCTATTCTATTTTGGGTATTGCTAAAAGTTCTAAATATTAAATGGCAAAACATTAAAAAGTAGAATAATTGATTTAACCACTATTAATTCGGTCATTTACTTTAAGTTTAAATCTTTGTCAGTATGTCAGCAATTGAATATTAGTAAGAATTGATAACACCAAACTTGTATTCTTTCTCGTTTTTGTCTTAAGTTATATTTATGAATAAATTTTAGCAATTAAAATCACGTATTAAACCTATCAATTACCATATGCGCAATATGTAGAGTTTAATACTCCATATTTTATCAACCAATACTCAACCTTTATTTGTTATCGTTATCTTCTACCCTTGAAACTAATGACCGTTGAAGACATAAATAAATAGATAAAAGTATGTTCCCTCTAACAACTTTAGTTTTTGGATGAGATGGTCACACACATCAACATGGTACTAGAGCAAGCATACGTGAGGGGTGTGTTGAGGACATAATCAAGTAGATAAAAGTGTGTACGTCTAATAGCTTAAACTTTTAGATGAGATGGTCACACACCTCAACAATAAAAAATCAAAGGTCAAAGTCCAACAAGAATTGCCAAAACACTTCAACGACCACATGCTTGTCAACCATTATTATTGGAAAAAAGGATAAAAGTTTTGTGTTATGAAATACATATTATATGGATGTCCACTAATCAAATATAACTTCCACTACTCTTCTCCATTATGTAGATAATCCCCACTACTTCTCACCATTATAGTTGTAACTCCCACACCTCCATAACCTCCCCATGGTCTTCCCCCATGTTCTCAATAGTTAATACCATGTTCATGACATCCCTTTGTATTGCCTCAATGTCATCCTATAAATAGAGGGTTTGGACATCACATTGTACACACTTGAATACATTGAAGAAATAAGAATCTCTTCTCTCTTTCTCTCTACATTATTTATTTATTTCATATTATTACTTTGAGCTAAGTTTCTTAACACGTTATCAGCACGAATTGCTTATTTCATGATCTTCTATTTCAAGATTATATGGTAGGTGTTCTTTAATTTTCATGGCTTTGGCCATACCATTTTGGCGGCAAGGTAACTTTATTTTATGTTTTCTTCATAATAGTAAGGGTTTATATCAGAGTTAGTTAATCTTTTCGGTCCAATAAGTTTTACTTCTAAATTCTTATGTCAGCGTATGTTTGCTAATTCATGTCTAGTTTTGAGTTTACACTTATACAAATATGACATCATCATAATCAAACCAACTCCTTAATCTGCATATATATTGACACGTAGCTTCAAATTTTATTTTTGCTTACATGGTTAGAATAAGAAAAAAAATTCTAACACTTGTGTTCCATAAATATCTGATTAGAACACTACCGTATTCTTATATAAAAAGTAGCTCTAATGTTTAGTAAAATTTATTTTCACTGTTTTAATGATTCATCCATTGAAATATAGTGGATAATACTTACTGGTTCTTAATTTAGTCAATTTTTTTGGAGTTAATAATATAATGCACAATTTGTTTTATGTTTTTTTTTTGTGAAAGTTAGTCATGACTTGTAACTAATTACCACAAAATTTGATTTTTACCACTACAATTTATTTGTGCGGTTGCGGCTTGCAACAACAGGAAGTCTTTATATGTGCATTCTATTATAGAGGTTTTATGTCAAATCATAAACTGAAAACTCTCTTCAGTAAAATTTCCTTATAGATAGTTGAATATTGCATTCTCTAATTATTAATACAGTTGGATACTAATGCGCGTGCACAATATTTCAATACCGACTTTGGCTCAAGGATGAGTTCCAATGCATTGGACTAATTAAGGGTAAGATACGGATTAAAGTCACTGCACCACGAGAGTAAGACATTGGGTTTGAGCCCTGGTGCAACATGATGATAAGAGTTGGGTTCGAGTCTGTAACGACCCGATCGTTCGTTCTGAGAGTTATAGCTACATTTCCCCCATCTATACTTATTTATATGTTGTTCAGCTGTGTTGAGTTGTATCAAGTTGGTAGGTTTGGGTTCGGAGTAGTTTTGGTGTGAAATGAACACTTAGTCTCTTAGTTAGAAAGCTAAGTTAGAAAAGTCAACCGGAAGTTGACTTATGAGTAAAAGAATTCGGATTTGGATTTTTATGATTCGATTAGCTTCGTTGGGTGATTTTAGACTTAGGAGTGTGTCCGGAATATAATTTGGAGGTCCGTGGTAGAATTAGGCTTGAATTGGCGAAAGTTGGAAGTTTAGAAGTTCTTAGGCTTGAATTCGAGGTTGATTTGGTATTTTGGTGTTGTTTTGGGTGTTTCGGAGGTTTGACTAAGTTCGGGTAGTGATATATGACTTTTTGGAATTGTTAGTTGAGGTCCTGAGGGACTCGGATGAGTTTTGAATAGGTTTGGGTTGTGTTGCGCTCGTTTTTCTTAAGTTTCGACGCCATTTCTTCAAGCATAAATGATATCATATTGAACAAATGAGCTCCAATTTCTTTGTTGATTGAAGCATTAGATCCGTATTGTAATTACGGACCTGTAACAAAAAGAATCGTCGAATTTGGACATCGTATGAGGATTTTATGGTCATTTTACTAAAAATTAGGTTGCCAGATTTTTCAGAGTAATTACGAATTTGCCACTAGCAGCGTATTTAAAAATCTGCACTATTTGCAAATATTAAAACCTACATATCTCCTTCGTTATAAGGTCAAATTGAGTGATTCAAAAGCCTAACTTGACTAGAATTTCACAAGGAATCCATTGAAGGCATAAAATACGAGTTTCGGGATCATTTGGCACGAGAAACGAGGCAGAATAGCTGGTAGAAAAATATACAAAACTTCATTCGGTCATATTTTGAGTTGGGGAGCTCGGATTTGGGCGATTTTGGAGGCGATTTTCACCATTTGGATAGGGGTAAGTGTTCTCTACTCGATTTTGATTATAATTTATGAATCCATCTTTGTTTTTGGGATTTGATTGATGATTTCAAAGTGAAATTGAGGTAGTTAGGGTTTGAGTTTTGGAGAGTTTTAAGTGAGGATTTGAGGGACCAAACGGAGTCCGATTTTGACAAATTTTATATGGTTATACTCGGGAGAGGACGAGGACTATTATTCTGCCATTTTTGACTGGTTTCGATACGTGGGCCCGGGGGCCGGGTTTTGGCCGATTTCGGATTTTTGGCATGTTTATGTAGTTTTTATTGTGGAATTCGATTCTTTAGACTATGTTGATTATATTATTCTGATTTTGGTTAGACTCGGAGCTTTTGGAGACCGAGTCCAGGGACGAGGACATCCCGGAGTAGAATTTTACGCTATTGAGGTAAGTAACAGTTTTAACTCTGGCTTTGAGGGTATAAACCCGGAGAATTTGATATCGTGTGACTGTTTGGAGGTGATACCCACGTTGAGTGACGAGCGTGTGGGTGTATACCTCTAGGGATGGAGACTTGGTCCGTCCCGTGAGGCCTCATGGCCATCATCTATGTTTACGTAGTTACTTATTGTCGAACTTGTCTGCCTTCATGTTAGAGATCATTCTTAGGCTTTATTCATGCTCATGTTGTTTGTACTCAGTCATAGAAATTATTGTACAAGTTTACCTCAGTCTATTATTTGCAAATATGCTGTGATACTTGATATGGGCTGTGTTCCCTTATTTGTTGATGATGATGAGGCTAGGTACAGATTGAGTGAGGTCGAGGGTCTGGTTGTGAGGATATTAATACCATAGCGTGTGAGTTGTCCACGTAGCACGTGAGTTGACCGTGCGGGTCCAGGTATTGATACCATAGCGCGTGAGTTGTCCGCGTAGCACGTGAGTTAACCGTGCGGATCCAGGTATTGATATGATGGTACGTGAGTTGTTCGTGCTTAGCGCTTGGGCTTTGGGAGCCCCTCCGGAGTCTGTACACACCCCCAGTGAGCGCAGAGTGTTGAGTGTATTGAGTGTTGAGTGTTGAGTGCTGAGTGCGAGTGCTGAGTGATGGAGTGACATTGTTGTGAGGTTGCATTTACTTTTGCTGTTGCTGCATTTATCTGTTAAATTTCTTTGTGGAATTTATTGAGTTATGGAATTTACCTGTTTATTCCTGTTATTTTTAAAATTGTGAAAAATAAATAATTGGACTATTTTGCTCAGCTCGTCACTACTGCTCAGTTCCTTAGTTATTTCTGTTACTACTGAGGTGGTTGTACTCATACTACACCCTGCACTTTATGTGCAGAGCCAGGTGAGTTAGAGCGCGGTGATCGTTGAGTTCAGGACGACTTTAATTGGAGACTGCAAGGTAGCTGCCAGCGTCCGCAGGACCTTGTTACTCCTTTTATCATTTCTTCTTTGGACAGTTAGACAGTTTATATATCTCAGTTCATAGTTTTAGACGCTCATGACTTAGTGACACCCCGATGTTTGGGACTCGTTTTCGTATTTTATATTATTTATATTTAGAGTTGATTTAGTTTATCAGGAATTAAATTATTGGAAATATTTTATTAAACTCTTATAATCAAATTAGTAGTAATATTTTGGGAATAGGCTTGCCTTGTAACACGATAGGCGCCATCACGACCTCGGTTAGATTTTGGGTCGTGACAAGTTGGTATCAGAGCATTATAGCCTTACATGCCTTTATATGGGTAAGGCATTGAGTTTGAGTTCCAATGCACCATATTGATGATCTAATAATGACTAATGAAAAATAATGTATTTCTCGTGAAAAAGTATGAAACTTGTCCCACTTAATTTTCTCCATTCTTGAAGTGAATGTGATCGCGGTGCATAATAAGTCTAAATGAAGATAAGTGGTTGACCAATGAACGTGGGCGTGCCAAAGACCAAAATAATAATAGTTACATTTTGGTAAATGTAAAAAGGAGAGCAATAAGGGTTCAAAATAATTTCAAAGTTGAAGGAAATATGTATTAATGTGGTCTTTTAATACGAGACACGCTCAAATGATTATAGTCCATTCATTGAAAATGGGACTTGCGATAAGCATTATAAATGCAAACTCAATCCTGAAAGTGAATGTGAAAATATATATGTAATAAAGATTAGGCATAATAATATTTTTATGTACGGTTGGATAAATACCACAACTCACCTCTAAGGGAAGTTTGAGAGAAATAAAGACAATGAATATTACAATGTGATTACATGAGTATGTCATTGATCGCGTATATGTGGTACGCCAAAAAAATATTTTACCGTGACTTATAAAAGGTTATTAAAGGCAAAGTTAAAGCAAGAAATGATTTTTCTTGTAACGATTTTGACCGTGACAGTGATAAGATAATTTTCTCTGTGGAGGAAAAATTCACCACTTGGATGGTGTTATAAAAGATCTTGTAGTACAAAATTATTGAGAGCTCTAGAAGAGCGAATTTGTTACTACCCGAATAAATAAAATTATTCATGGCATTGGTGGTAGTAAGTCTCAAAAGAAATTTTTTGAGTTTCAAATGTATTAGCCAAAGTGGTTGGCATATTGAGACTATAAATGAAAGGAAGATCAATTATCTTCGTTTTACTATAACATACCGGGCAAATATGAAGGTTACCCGATTTTTCTTCTATTTGTACTACATATGTATAAGCATGATGATGAAATCACATGCCATAGTAAATTAAATATTTACTGAAACAAATATCAGTTGGCATGACCGGTTGGCCATCCCGGTTCAATTATGAGCGAAAAATGATTGAAAATTCATATTGGCATATATTGAAGAATAAGGAGATTCTTCGAGAATTCTCATGTGCGACTTGTTCTCGTGATAAATTGATTACTATACCAGTTGGGGTTGGGATTGTATTCCCTGATTTTTGGAACGTATAAAAGGTGATTTATATATGGGCCTAGTCACCTGCCATGTGGATCGTTTACTATTATATGATTTCAATAGATGCATCTATTCTACGGTCACATATGTGTTTGTTATCAACTTGCAGTTTGGTTTTTGCACTGTTGCTTGCTCCAATTATTAGAGCACAATTCCAAATTAAAAATTATGATAATTTATCTTGATAATGCTGGTTTAAATTCAAGTTGGTTTAGCAGAAACTGTATGCCTCCAATTAAGCTAAACCATTGGTTATGAGAGTAAAACTCCCGAATAGAAATTTGGTATGAGGTATAGGAAGTTGTGGAGGTCGAGTATTATAGTTGTAGTCTAGGAGGTAGTTGAGTCTTGCGTTACTTTGTGTCTTTGTGAGCCTAGTCCGATAGGATTTTGTCTAAGATAGCAAGGGTAATGTCGTTTCTTACTATTTTCTATTTTCGACGCAGGTTCCACTTACTAGCCATCGTTTTTGCTTTGCATTTTTTTCCTGCATTTTATGTTCCTATTTTTCCTATGATATCCGTGATGAATCTAATATTCTCTCCTTTTGTCTTTTTATTATCTTGAGCCAAGGGTCTTTCGAAAACAGCCTCTCTACCCCTTCGGAACAGGGGTAAGGTATGCGTACACACTACCCTCCCCAGACCCCACTTGTGTGATTCTACTGGATTGTTGTTGTTGTATGTTATTTAATATACAACAACACTTGTACGCATCTAGCCAACTAGTTATGATAAATTCTCCCTATCTTAATTGATTCAGGGCCAGGAACCAAATAATTTCAATCTAGAAATATGGATGTGCAATATGATTTAATTATCCCACCACAATGCATAAAGATGGCTTCCCAAAAAGAAGGTTGGGGATATGTGTTGGTGATCCCAGCATTAGAGGGAGAAAATGGGAAGCTGAAAAAGTAAAACATGGAATGAATTATTATGAGTGCACCTAGATCCTCGTACAAGAAAATGTGAACTTGAAGTTCAAGTGATACCATTTGTAAAATATTGTCTGGCGCATTTGATGACCCAAAGCTAAATGTTATATTTCAGCTGCTAATGCTCCAAATAGAATAAAGTCCATGATGGACATAGTCTATGGAACGCATAAAGCATAATAGACTAATCGGTTCCAAAGATAAAGATGGTCATACTAAGGAGGCAAGTGCTCTATAAGAGCACCACGATATAACACTTTATATGACCTCATGGAGAGGGATGTAACGATCCGGCCGGTCATTTCATGAGTTACCGTCCCGTTTCCCCAATTTCTGCTTCTTATTGTCTTGTTCAGCGGTATTATGTGTTATCGGGTTGGTTGGCTCGGGTTCGGAGAGGTTTTGGTAAGGTTTGAGACACTAAGTCTCTTTTAAGAAAGCTTAATTTGGAAAAGTCAACCGGATGTTGACTTATGTGAAATAGGGATCAGATGTGAATTCCGATGATTCGGATAGCTTCGGGAGGTGATTTGGGACTTAGAAGCGTGATCGGAATGTGTTTTGGAGGTCCGGAGTAGATTTAGGCTTGAATTGGTGAAATTGAAATTTAGCCATTTTCCGCCTGATAGGTGAGATTTTGATATAGGGGTCGGAATGGAAGTCCGGAAGTTGCAGTAGGTTCGTGGTGTCATTTGGGATGTGTGTGCAAAATTTCAGGTCATTCGGACGTGGTTTGATAGACTTTTTGATCGAAAGCGGAATTTGGAAGTTTTAGAATTCTTAGGCTTGAATCCGATGCAAATTTGGTATTTTGATGTTGTTTTGAGTGTTCCGAAGGTTGGAACAAGTTTGAATGATATTATGGGATAGGTTGTCATGTTTGGTTGAGGTCCCGAGGGCCTCGGGTGAGCTTCGGGTGGTTAAACGGATCATTTCAAGTTGAGAAAAATTGCAGAAAATCTGCTGTGAGTGTTGCAGACTTTTGGCCTTCGCGTTCGCGAAGGGTTAGGATGAGAGGCTGGAGATTTGGCCTTCGCGTTCGCGAGGGATGTCCCGCGTTCGCGAAGGGTTGGAGTCAGGAAGCATCGCGTTCGCGAGAGAGCAGACGCGTTCGCGATGGTTTAAGTTGCTGAGACATCGCGTTCGCGAGGGGTCGTCGCGTTCGCGTAAGAGGAATTCCAGTCAACTTAAGTTTGTGCTTTGCGAACGCGAGGCATTGACCGCGTTCGCGAAGGGTTTTTTTGAATAGCTGGGCAGAATGATTTAAAAGGCCTATTCCGCGACTTTTTGCCTAAGTTCCACCATTTTTGTGCATTTTTAGAGCTTTTTGAAGAGGAAATCAAGGAGGAACACTTGGAGGTAAGATTTATGGACTTAATACTCAATCCTAATGTGATTTCTACCTAATTAATCATGAAAATTGTGGAAAATAAGCATGAAAATTTGAAGTTAGGGCTTGGGAATTGGAGACCTAAATCTAGGGATTTGAGGGGCCATTTGTTGTCGGATTTTGAAGTATTTGATATGCACGAACTCGTGGGAAGATGAGGGTTCCATTGATGTTAGTTTTGTAGTATTCCTAGACGTGGGCCCGGGGGTCGGGTTTGGTTAATTTCGGGATTCGTGTCGTAATTTCGTTATTTTTGCATGGGCTTCGTTCCCTTAGTGTATTTTGACGTCATGATTCTGATTTTTGGTTAGATTCGACGCAAGTTGAGGCCGAGACGAGAGGCAAAGGCATCGCGGGCTAGAGATTGGACCGGATTGAGGTAAGTAATGATTGTAAATGTTGTTCTGAGGTTATGAAACCCCGGAATTCACATCGTTGTGCTATTTTGAGGTGGTGCACACGCTAGGTGACGAGTGTGGGGTCGTGCATTGTTGGGGATTGTGACTTAGTCCGTCCCATATGACCGTTTAATTGCGTATTTGATTGAGAGTTGTTTGCTATTATCATGCTTTGGGCTGAATGCCATATTTGGGCCTCGTGCCTGGATTTTTACTGCTATTCCTCACTATTTTGACTTAGTATTTGTAATCAGCCATGCTATATTCTACTATTTTTCACAACTCAGCCATCTTTACTCGTTTTGATATTTTAAATGTTATTTTTTTGGGGCTGAGCATCATGTTTTACTGTTGCCCGCGTGGCTTGTGAGATTCTGACTGATTAAGGCCGAGGGCATGTGTTGTGAGGATACTATGGGATCGGGCTGCACGCCGCAGCATGTGGTACTGATTGTGATTTACATGAGGCCGAGAGCCTGTTGATTATGCCACGAGATGGCTTATGTCACGACCCTAAACCCAACCCGATCGTGATGGCGCCTCTCGTGAAGACAAGGCCAGCCGACACACTTTCAATTCATTTTAAACAATTAATAATAATAAACACTAAGTCTTTAATCAGAAATAAAGTCCCAAAATAAGCATTTAACAGTATAATTTGCGGAAAATAAAAACCAACACAGCCCGACATCGGGGTGTCACCAGTCATGAGCATCTAAAACAAAAATAAATGTCTGAAGTCTACTCCACTACTACATAACTGAATCAAAGAAACTATGATAGAGAGAGAATGTACTGGGCTGCGAATCGCCAAGCAGCTACCTAGTAAATCTCCGAAGACCTGCTGGAACTATCAACCCTCAGGAGCAGGACCTGTAGCGCCCAAATCTACACACAGGGGTGCAGGGAGTAAAGTGAGTACTCCAACTCAGTGAGTAATAAAAATAAATGAAGACTGAGCGATATAAAATCATGTAAGGCATAACATTAAGCTAAAAGAGGCATCACAAAATCAATAAATATAACTAAGGAGTGAAATCTCATAAACACCTTTTAAGCAGTCAAAAAATATATAGGAAAGACAACTAGAAAAGATAAACACATAAGAACTGCCCCTCGGGCTCAGTAACAACAATAGAATCAGCCCCTCGGGCAATATCACAAAACAAGACCAGCCCCTCGGGCTATATCTCATATCACAATGGGTACCCGTGCTCACTGGGGGTGTACAGACTCCGGGAGGCCCCCTTTAAGGCCCAAGCGCAATATCAAGCCATCTCATGGCATCATAAACAGGCTGTCGGCCTCATATCAATCTCAAGCCACCTTGTGGCGTACAATCTCAGGCCCTCGGCCTCATTATCATAATCAATATATCACTGCTGCGGCGTGCAGCCCGACCCAAAAGTATCCTCACAACACAGGTCCTTGGCCTTACTCAGTCAGAATCTCACAAGCCTCTCGGGCATCAGTAAAACATGAAGCTCAGTTCAAAATATCTTTAAAATATTATTTAATGTGTTTAAAACAGAATAACATAGCTGAGTTTTGAAAATAGTAAAAATATAGCATGAGTAAGCATCAATATGAAATCAACAGTGAGGAAAAATGTCATTTAAAATCCCCTAAGGGTTCAAATAGTTGGCATGAGAGCCCAAACATGGCATTTAGCCAAAGTATAATAATATCAAACAATTAGCTACCAAATATACAGAAAAATAGTCATTCGGGATGGACTAAGTCATAATCCCCAACGGTGCACGACCCCACGCTCGTCATCTAGCGTGTGCCTCACCTCAACATAGCCGAACGCTGTGAAATTCCGGGGTTCCATACCCTCAGGACACCATTTAAAATCATTACTCACCTCAATCCGGCCCGAAATCTAGCTCGCAATGCCTTTGCCCTTTGAATCGATCTTCGGATGCTCCAAATCTAACAAAATCAGAACGTAACCATTAATTTATACTAAAGGGACGAAGCCCACTCGAAAATGATCGAAAAACATCACAAAATCCGAAATTAGTCAAAACCCGACCCCCGGGCCCGCGTCTCGGAACTGGACAAACTTTATACCAAAATGTTCTTCATCATCTCACGAGTCCGTACATAAAAAGAATTCGAAAATCGGAGTTCGTTTGACCCCTCAAATCATCCCGAGAAGGTCTCATAATCTCAAGCCCTAACTCTACCTTTTTCTACTGGTTTTCATGAATTAAACACTGATATTTTGTTCCTTAATCACAAATAATCGATTTTTAGGGTCCAAAATCCTTACCTCAATGAAGAATAATGATTTCCTCTCTTCAAAATCGCCCAAAGCTCCAAAATTCGTGTTTAAAAGTGAAGAAACCCTCTGAAAATCGCGAAGGAGAAAATATAACATTCTGACCCAGGCATTTCCGCATCTGCGGTGCTCCAACCGCATCTGTGGTACCGCATTTGCGGTCAATGAGCCGCTTCTGTGGCTTTCACTTAACTTAGCCAAAAATCGCATCTGCGATGCCAATTCCGCATTTGCGCCTTCGCAGGTGCGGTCCCCACAACCGCATCTGCTGTCCCTGCCTTCCCAGGCATTTTACCGCTTTTGCGATCACCTTTTCCGCATCTGCATCATCGCACCTGCGGTCCCCAATCCGCAGGTGCGGAAACACCAGAAGCAGCAAAAATCTGCAACTTCTCAAAATCTCAAACTCTTCCGTCAACCATCCGAAATCACCCCGAGTCCCCCGGGACCTCAACCAAAAGTACAAACATATCCCATAACCTTATTCAAACTTGTACCAATCTTCAAAACACCTCAAACAACATCAAAATCACCAAAACTCATCGAATTCAAGCCTAAGGTTCTAAATTCTTCCGCATTCCGCTTTTGATAAAAAGCCCAACCAAACCACCTCCAAATGACCTGAAATTTTGCACACATATCCCAAATGCCATAACGAAGCTACTGCAACTTCCGGAATTCCATTCCGACCCCTATATCAAAATCTCACCTATCAACCGGAAAACGCCAAAAAACTCAATTTCGCCAATTCAAGCCTAAATTTACTCCGGACCTCCAAAACACATTCCGATCACACTCCTAAGTCGCTAATCATCTCCCGAAGCTATCCGAACCATCAGAACTCACATCCGATCCCTCTAACACATAAGTCGATATCCGGTTGACTTTTTCCAACTTAAGCGTTCTTAAAAGAGACTAAGTGTTTCAAACCTTCTCAAAACCTTTCCGAACCCGAGCCAACCACCCGATCACATATAAAACCGATAATAAAGGCAAATATAAGTAGAAATGGGGAAAACGGAGCGATAACTCATGAGACGACCACCCGAATCGTCACATCCTCCCCCTCTTAAACAAACGTTCGTCCTCGAACGAGTCAAGAAACGTACCTGAAGCCTCGAATAGGTGAGGATATCTGCTCCGCATCTCCTACTCGGTCTCCCAAGTAGCCTCCTCCACGGGCCAACCTCTCCACTGCACTTTCATTGAAGCTATATTTTTTGATCTCAACTTCCGGACCTGACGCTCTAAAATAGCTGCTGGCTCCACAGCATATATCAGATCACCTTCCAACTGAACCGTGCTAAAATACAGAACATGAGACGGATCCCCAACATACTTTTGGAGCATAGAAACTTGGAATACTGGGTGCACACCTGACAGACTGGGTGGCAAAGCAAGCTCATAAGCCACCTCCCCAATCCTCCGAAGTACCTCAAAAGGTCCAATGAACCGTGGTCTCAATTTACCCTTCTTTCCAAATCTTATGGGTGAAACCTTCAACAGAACTTTCTCACCGACCATGTAGGACACATCCCGAACCTTCCTGTCAGTATAGCTCTTTTGTCTCGACTGCGCTGTACGAAGCCTCTCTTGAATCACCTTCACCTTGTCTAAGGCATCCTGCACCAAATCTGTACCCAATAGCCTGGCCTCGCCCGGCTCAAACCAACCAACTGGAGATCTACACCGTCTCCCATACAAAGCCTCATGTGGAGCCATCTGAATACTCGGCTGGTAGCTGTTATTATAAGCAAACTTCGCGAGCGGTAGGAACTGATCCCATGACCCTCCGAAATCAATAACACAAGCACGTAACATATCCTCCAATATCTAATAGTGCGCTCGAACTGCCCGCCCGTCTGAAAGTTGTGCTCAACTCAACCCGAGTACCCAACTCTCGCTGTACATACCTCCAAAAACTGTGAAGTAAACCGAGTGCCCCTATCTGAAATGATGGAATTTGGGACACCATGCAATCGAACAATCTCCCGGTATATCTTTGTGCTAACCGCTCAGAGGAATAAGTAGTACAAATAGGAATGAAGTGCGCGGACTTGGTCAGCCGATCTACAATCACCCAAATAGCTTCGAACTTCTTCAAAGTCCGTGGGAACCCAACTACAAAGTCCATAGTGATCCGCTCCCACTTCCACTCTGGAATATCCATCTACTGAAGCAAGCCACACGATCTCTGATGCTCATATTTCACCTGCTGATAATTGAGACACTGAGCTACAAATCCCACAATGTCTTTCTTCATTCTCCTCCACCAATAATGCTGTCTCAGATCCTGATACATCTTCGCGGCTCCTGGATGAATGGAATACCGCGAGCTATGGGCCTCCTCAAGAATCAACTCCCAAAGCCCATCCACGTTAGGTACACAAATCCGGCCCTGCATCCTCAATACCCCATCAGCTCCAATAGTCACATCCTTGGCATCATCATGCTGAACTCTGTCCTTTGGGACAAGCAAATGTGGATCATCATACTGGCGCTCTTTGATGCACTCATATAAGGAAGACCGAGAAATCACACAAGCCAATACCTGACTGGGCTCCGAAATATCCATCCTCACAAACCGATTGGCTAAAGCCTGAACGTCAACTGCAAGAGGTCTCTCCCCAACTGGAATATACGCCAAACTCCCCATACTCACCGCCTTTCGGCTCAAAGCGTCGGCCACTACATTGGCCTTCCCCGGGTGATACAAAATAGTAATGTCATAATACTTAAGTAACTCCAACCACCTCCGCTGCCTCAAATTGAGATCCTTTTGCTTGAACAAGTGCTAGAGGCTACGATGATCAGTATACACCTCACAAGACACGCCATACAAATAATGCCTCCAGATCTTCAACGCGTGCACAATGGCAGCCAACTCCAAATCGTGAACAGGGTAGTTCTTCTCATGAGGCTTCAACTGACTAGAAGCATAAGCAATAACTCTACCCTCCTGCATCAGTACACACCTAATACCAACCCTCGAAACATCACAATATACGGTATAAGAACCTGAAGTTGATGGCAATACTAGCACTAGAGCTGTGGTCAAGGCAGTCTTGAGCTTCTGAAAGCTCTCCTCACACTCATCAGACCACTGAAATGAAACACCCTTCTGAGTCAACTTGGTCAAGGGCGATGCAATAGACGAGAATCCCTGAACAAACCGGCGATAATAACCCGCCAAACCAAGAAAACTTCAAATTTCGGTAGCTGAGGACGGTCTGGGCCAACTCTGAACCGTCTCTATCTTCTTCGGGTCCACCTGAATACCCTCGCTGGACACCACGTGCCCCAAGAAAGCCACTGAACTGAGCTAGAACTCACATTTGGATAACTTTGCATAAAGCTTCTCCTCTTTCAATCTCTGCAACACCACTCTCAAATGCTCCGCGTGCTCCTCCTGACTACGCGAATACACCAGAATATCATCAATGAAGACTATGACAAATGAGTCGAGATACGACTGGAACACACTGTTCATCAAATGCATGAACGCTGCTGGGGCATTGGTTAGCCCGAAAGACATCACCAAGAACTCATAATGACCATATCTGGTCCTGAAAGCTGTCTTAAGAATGTCTGAGTCCCTGATCTTCAACTGGTGATAACTTGAGCGGAGATCAATCTTAGAGAATACTCTCGCTCCTGAAGCTGGTCGAACAAATCATCGATACGAGGCAAAGGATACTTATTCTTGATTGTCACTTTGTTCAGCTACCTATAATCAATGCACATTCTCATCGTGCCATCCTTCTTCTTCACAAAGAGAACCGGCGCACCCCACAGTGACACACTAGGACGAATGAACCCTTTATCCAAGAGTTCCTGAAGTTGCTCCTTTAACTCCTTAAGCTCCGCTGGTGCCATACGATATGGTGGAACAGAAATGGGCTGAGTGCCCGGCACCAGGTCAATACCAAAATCTATATCCCTGTCCGGTGGCATACCCGGCAGGTCTGCAGGAAATACATCGGGAAAATCGCTCACAACTGGAACAGAATCAATACTGGGAGTCTCTGCACCGACATCCCTTACAAACGCTAGATATGAAAGACAACCTTTCCCAACCATACGCTGGGCCTTTAAGAAATAAATCACTCTGCCGGGAACATAATCAGTCGAATCTCGCCACCCAATCCGTGGCACACCAGGCATAGCTAAAGTCACTGTCTTGGCATGACATTCCAGAATAGCCCGGCACGGAGATAACCAGCCTATGCCCAGAATAACATCAAAGTCCACCATACATAATAACAATAGATCCACGGGTCTCCAGCCCCCCAATAGACACAACACACGATCAGTACACACGGTCTACCATAACAGTATCGCCCACCGACGTGGACACATGAACAGAAGAAACAAGGGACTCGCAGGGCATATTGATAACTAGGGATTTTGGTGCATTTTATACTCCCTCTTACTTATGTTTTGATTAGAAATTGGTACAAAATAGTCTCAAAAGGCTCACAAGTTGTGCTTGATTGCAGGTTTGATCAACAAAGTGACAAAATGTCAAAGCTCAGCTCAAAAAGGAGTGAAACTTGCACAAGTACCAAGACAAAACAAAGCTCAGGCAAAACAGGCCCAATGCGGCCGCACACCATTCTGTGCGGTCCGCACAAGTGAGATTCAGAGAAGGTGATTTCCAGGCCAACAGGCAATGCGACCGCATGAGATTTAATGCGGTGTGCATTGGAGTCACCGCGGCCGCACTCGATTTAGTGCGGTCCGCAGAACCAAAGATCAGAGATGTGCCATTTTTGGAGATTGAAGCCAATGCGGTCCGCGCTCCATTTCATGTGGACCGCACCAGAAGCCACCGCGGCCACACTTGATTCTGTGCGGTCCGCATTGCCTGAAATCAGAGAGCTGGAATTTTATGTCAAGAGCCCTAGTGCGGCCGCACACCATTTTGTGCGGTCCGCACTAAGCCCGCAGGGGTATTTTTGTCCAAAATTTTCAGCTTAGTATAAATAGCTTCTTTTTCATTTTTAGGAAGAGCAAATAGTTACAACTGAGAGCTGCGCTCGTGGGTTCGAATATTTTAGCTGCTTTGAGTAATTTTAGCTTTATTTCAACATTGAATCTTCAAGTTTAATTTAGCAATTAATTAATATGAGTTCTTCTTCATCTATTTCTTTGTTTTTGTGTCTAATTATGAGTAGCTAGACCCATCAGTTGTGGCTCAACCCTAGTGTGCGTAATTGATGGGTCTTGTATTTCAGGGCTTGATTAACTATGGGTGTTTGATATTTGGGCTAATTTCATGTTTTATTGCTAAATTAGTGGTTGCAAACACTAGTTTGTGTTTTGTTGACTTTTGCTCTTCTTGAGAAAGAGAGCCTAAGTCTCTAAAATTAGTCCAACAAGGAATTGGGGCGTACTCAAGAGAATTGATAGCCCCAATTAAAGGGTTAAACCGAGAGATCGTAATACCCGACTTGAACCTTAATTGCTTGTGCAAATTTGCATACCCAATTGGTCTTGAGAAAGCCATTCCGGGCAAAATCACTCGAACTATCGAGAGGCATAGAGTGAGTAGAATCGAGCAATGGTTATATCGTACTCCCCAAATGTGTCAATCTAGCTTTAGACTCAAGAATCCGTCAATTGACCACCTTGGCGAAAGTCACTACCCAAGTGCCTTTTAATCATTTGAACAACTTGCAATAGTTTAATCCTAGCTTATAGTAGTTTAATTGAGCATTGTAGTTTATAAAATTAGAATCATAATTAAAACCAAAAATGTGTAGAAGTGCAATTTGGAGCAAATACACAACTCTACTTTAGATAGACACCCAACTCCAATATCTATCTCCCTGTGGAAATCGATCCCGACCCTAAATTAGGTAAAAGCTGCTTCGACCTCTCTCGCTACTTAATAATAGTGCAAGATTGGCTGCGATCAACTTTTTGGCGCCGTTGCCGGGGAGCTAACGGTTTTGGCTATCTATCTAGATAGTTTTGTGTTTTGTTCATCTTTCCTTCTTTGTTACTAATTTGTGTGTGTCACAACTTCAGGTACAAAATGGCATTAAATGCTAATGACCCTCTTGGAAATGTGATTGCGGGGGAGGAGGTAGATGACAATGGAGAGGATGAGGTGCCTCTTGTACCTCAAGGACAACGTAGAGGCCGTCAGGCCAATGCAAATGAGAACATACCAGACCCTCCTCCGCCACCTCCAAGAGTGGCTCCTAGAGTTCTTCCCAACCAAGGCTATGCAAGTGCAATTGTTCCGCCCCGGATCCGGGCGGGCAATTTTCAGATAACCAACGTGATGCTGACATTGTTGGAGCAGCGTGGGTACTTCACTGGCGCTGCCACTCAAAATTCTTACAAACATCTCAAGGGGTTCGTGGATACCTATTTGGGGAGCAAGCAAACCAATGTGTCCGAGGATGCACTTCGATTGAGGCTCTTTCCATTTTCACTTAGAGGGAAGGCATTGGATTGGCTTGAGCGACTTCCCAACCATTCCATCACAACTTGGGATGAGTTGGCAGATAAGTTCATTGCCAAATTTTTCTCACCGGGGCACATGGCAGCTACGGGATGAGATCTTAGCCTTCAAGCAGGAGCCCACCGAACCATTGCACGAGATTTGGGAGCGATATAGAACTATGGTAAAGGAATGCCCCAACAATGATATGACCGAGGCTATGATACAACAGACTTTCTATCGGGGCATCAATACAACGAATCAGTGCATAGTGAATCAATTGGCTGGGGTAATTTCATGAAGCTGCCTTATGATGAAGCTTGTGCTATTCTTGACGAGATGGCTGACACATCCTCCGCTTGGCAAAGTAGAGCCAATATGCCACAGGATAACCCCACGGTCACTCATTTGCACAAAGAACTACATGAATATGGACAGGCTATAGCACAACTTACAACAACAATGAACCAACTAGCAAAGGCACAGTTGCAACAAGTTCAAAATCCTCGCCAAGTAAATGCCATGGAGGGTGTTAACATGCTTGTGAACAATAGAAGACAGAGAGGTCAACAGAACCAAGGGAATTCGGATCAATTTGACAATGACTGTGGTGGATTCCAAGATGATGGCTATGATGAGCAGAATGAAGAGGTGCAATATGTAAATAATTATCAAGGCCAAAGAGGCAATTCTTCTAACCAACAATAACAGTGGAGATCCCAGGGCAATTGGGGTAACCAACAACAAGGCAACAATAATTGGAACAATCAACAACAAGGGAACAACAATTGGGGAAATCAAAATAACAATCGGAACAATCAGGGAAACTGGGGTAACAACAACAATAGGGGTGGAAACAACAACAACCATGGTGGATGGAACAATAACCAAGGAAATCAGGGGCAAGGTTTTCAAAGGCCCCCAATGTACCAACAACCGAGCAACCCACCACTTTTTCCATCCCAGGGTCCTAGTTCTTCCAACAACGAAATGGGTAGAATTGAAATGATGTTTGAACAGATGATGAAAAAGAATCCTGACTCTGATGCGCAATTGGCTTCTCACAACACTTCAATAAGGAATTTAGAGGTCCAGCTAGGCCAAATCTCACAGTCTTTGAATACTCGCCCAAAAGGAGCTCTACCGAGTGACATGGTGGTTAACCTAAAAGGTGGTAACAATCATGTTATGGCAGTAACTACACGCAGTGGAAGAGGCAGTGATGTGAATGCCTCCAAACAAAAGCAAGTTTTGGGTGATGAAGTTGAGTTGCAAGAAGAAGAAGTTCCTTTGGTGGTTGAGAATGTGGTTGATGAAAAAGTGAATCAAGAAGTGAGGATTGATATTCAAGATGCTGAGGTGGAAACGCAAAATGACGTGAACCCGTCTAGGGAACACGTCATAGACATGCCGGAGCCAGTTGTGCCAAAAGCCAAGGCACCCTTGCCTAGGCCACCTCCCCCTTATCCTCAGAGGCTAGCCAAGCAGAAAAATGAGAATCAATTCAAAAAGTTCATTGACGTGATGAAGAGCTTATCCATTAATGTTCCTTTGGTGGAGGCATTAGAGCAAATTCCTGGCTATGCTAAATTCATGAAAGATTTGGTGACAAAGAAAAGATCCATGGACTGTGAAACTATCAAGATGACCCACCAAGTTAGTGCTATAGTACATTCAATGGCTCCGAAGTTAGAGGATCCTGGTGCTTTCACTATCCCTTGCACAATTGGGAGTGTAGACTTTGCTAAAGCTTTGTGTGATCTAGGGGCTAGTATCAACTTGATGCCCTACTCAGTTTTTAGCTAGTATCAACTTGATGCCCTACTCAGTTTTTAAAACTTTGGGTATTGGGCCACCGAGGCCAACTTCCATGAGATTGCAAATGGCAGACAGATCAATGAAGCGACCATTGGGTATTGTTGATGATGTGCTTGTCCGGGTGGACAAATTTATCTTGACAGCTGATTTTGTGATCTTGGATTGTGAGGTAGATTATGAAGTCCCGATCATATTGGGGAGACCTTTCCTTGCTACGGGGAAGGCTCTAGTTGATGTGGAAGCAAGGGAACTCACTTTCAGGGTGGGTGATGAAAAGGTCATTTTTCATGTGTGCAAGTCAATGAAGCAGCCCAATTGTACAGAAGTGTGCTCATTTGTGGATCTTGTCACGGCTGTGATAATTGATGATACTAGTGCAGTGATCAATGTGGAGGACCCTTTGGAGGCTGTACTGTTGAATCTTGATGTCAATGATGATGAGGGCCGAGTGGAGTGCGTGAATGCCTTACATGGAATGGGCTCCTATTCTTATGAGCCTAGGAAACTCTCTTTGGATCTTGAAAATAGAAAGACCCCTCCAACAAAGCCTTCAATTGAGGAACCTCTGGTGTTGGAGTTGAAGCCATTGCCTCCACACCTCAGGTATGAATTCTTAGGCCCTAATTCAACTTTACCAGTTATTCTTTCCTCTTGTCTTACTAACATGCAGGTAGATGCCACATTGGCGGTGCTCAAAAAGCAGAAAAACGCAATTGGATGAACTTTAGCTGATATTCGGGGAATAAGCCCTGCATTCTGTATGCACAAGATTATTCTGGAAGATGATGCAAAACCCTCCTTGGAACATCAAAGGAGGTTGAACGAGGCTATGCGGGAAGTTGGGAAAAAGGAGGTGATCAAGTGGTTAGATGCTGGAGTGGTGTACCCTATCTCTGACAGTTCGTGGACTTCACCAGTGCAGTGTGTACCTAAAAGGGTGGTATGATCATGGTGACCCATGCTAATAATGAACTTATTCCAACCCGGACAGTGACTGGATGGAGGGTGTGCATGGACTACCGCAAGTTGAACAAGGTGACCCGCAAGGATCACTTCCCATTGCCTTTCCTTGACCAGATGCTTGATCGTCTTGCTGGGCGTGCCTTCTATTGTTTCTTGGATGGGTATTTAGGGTACAGTCAAATTTAGATAGCTCCAGAGGATCAGGAGAAGACAACCTTTACTTGTCCATATGGCACCTTTGCTTTTTCTCGGATGCCCTTTGGGTTGTGCAATGCACCGGTAACATTCCAACGGTGTATGATGGCCATGTTCACCGATATGGTGGAAGATATTTTAGAGGTGTTCATGGACGACTTCATTGTTATGGGTGATTCATTCGATGAGTGTTTGAAAAATCTGGATAGAGTATTGGCCCAGTGTGAAGACACCAATCTTGTGCTAAATTGGGAAAAATGCCACTTCATGGTTGAGGAGGGCATAGTTTTGGGTCATAAAATTTCAAAGAATGGTATTGAGGTTGACAAAGCCAAAATTGAGGTGATTTCAAGACTTCCTCCCCCCACTTCTGTCTAGGGGGTTAGAAGTTTTCTTGGGCATGCGGGGTTCTACGGGCGATTTATCAAGGACTTTTCGAAGGTAGTGAATCCTTTGTGCAAGCTGCTAGAAAAGGATGCAAAGTTCGTGTTTGATGGGGGGTATATGCAAGCCTTTGAACTTCTCAAGCATAAGTTGACCACCACCCCGATCATTACCGCACCAAATTGGAGCTTGCCTTAAGAGCTCATGTGCGACGCGAGTGATGTTGCGGTTGGGGCAGTTTTGGGTCAAAGAGTGAAAAAAATGTTTCATCCGGTGTACTATGCGAGCAAGACAATGAATGAGGCTCAAATGAACTACTCGGTAACTGAGAAAGAGTTGTTGGCTATTTTGTTCGCAATGGAAAAATTTCGGCCATAACTTATGGGAGCCAAAGTCATAGTGCACACCGATCATGCAGCCCTTAGATACTTGATGACAAAGAAAGACTCCAAAGCTAGACTGATGCGATGGGTCTTATTACTTCAGGAGTTTGAATTGGAGATCGTGGACCGGAAAGGTAGTAAAAACCAAGTGGCAGATCATTTATCCCGCTTGGAGGAGGAAGGAAGGCCATGTGATGGCCTAGAGATCAATGATGCATTCCCTGACAAGCAACTACTTTCTGTGCCAATGAGTGATATGCCATGGTTTGCGGATGTTGTTAATTTCCTTGTGACTGGCACCATCCCGTGTGATCTCTCTTCTAACCAAAGGAAGAAGATCAAATGGGATAGTCTGGACTTCTATTGGGATGAGCCATACTTGTTCAAGATTTGCACCGACGGAGTAATCCGGAGGTGTGTACCTGAGGAGGAGCAATCTATCATCCTAGAGGCTTATTATTCCTCCCCCTATGGTGGCCATCATGGAGGGGCGAGGACAGCTTCAAAAGTTTGTGGATTTTATTGGCCAACTTTGTACAAAGATGCAAGTGATTTAGTGAGAAGGTCTGACCAATGTCAAAGAGCGGGCGGTATTTCGAAGAAAGATGAGATGCCTCTAAACACCATTCTAGAAGTGGATATCTTTGATGTATGGGGTATTGATTTCATGGGCCCACTTGTAAGCTCGGCGGAAACACCTACATTCTTGTACCGGTTGATTATGTCTCAAAATGGGTCGAGGCTGTGGCTTTGCCCAACAATGAAGCTAGGAGTGTGGTTGCATTTCTCAAAAAGAGCATTTTTACAAGGTTTGGCACTCCTCGTGCAATTATAAGTGATGGAGGATCGCATTTTTGCAATAGAGCTTTTGACACCTTGCTTGCCAAGTATGGTGTCAACCACAAAGTGTCTACTCCTTATCATCCTCAGGTGAGTGTCCAAGTTGAAGTCTCAAACAGGGAAATCAAGAATATTCTGTCTAAAACGGTCAATGCAAATAGGACCGATTGGTCTAAGAAGTTGGATGATGCTCTATAGGCGTATAAGACTGCTTACAAAACTCCTATTGGTATGTCTCTGTATTGGTTGGTGTTCGGGAAAGCTTGTCGTTTACCGGTTGAGTTAGAGCATAAGGCCTTGTGGGCCTTGAGAAAGTTGAACCTTGATTGGGATGTGGCTGCAAATCTCCGTGTTGAGCAACTCAATGAACTTGATGAATTCCGTTTCCATGCCTACTCCAGTTCGTCCTTTTACAAGGACAAGATGAAGTACCTTCATGACAAATATGCTCGTGGCAAGGAGTTTAAGGTAGGTGATTTGGTGCTCTTGTTCAACTCTCGCTTACGGTTGTTTCCGGGAAAGCTAAAGTTAAAATGGAGCGGACCTTTTGAGGTGGTGTTTGTGACCCCGTTTCGTGCCCTTGATTTGAAGAACAAAAATGGGAAGATTTTCCGGGTTAATGGTCACAGG
>NW_017674248.1:98357-103728 GCF_001879085.1 Nicotiana attenuata | reverse complement strand
AAGGATTCTACCTGATTTAAGCTGTGTAAAACACCCTGAGTGAAGAGTACTTCTACTCGGAACTATGAGCTGGATCCCCCTAGGCGAAATGATTCTACCTGGGTTAAGCTGTGTAAAACACCCTGAGTGAAGAGTACTTCTACTCGGAACTACGAGCTCGATCCCCTTAGGCGAAAGGATTCTACCTGAGTTAAGCTGTGTAAAACACCCTGAGTGAAGAGTACTTCTACTCGGAACTATGAGTTGGATCCCCTAGGCGAAATGATTCTACCTGGGTTAAGCTGTGTAAAACACCCTGAGTGAAGAGTACTTCTACTCGGAACTATGAGTTGGATTTCCCTAGGCGAAAAGATTCTACCTGAGTTTAAGCTACAAAAATGGGAGGTGTGAACAATAGTGATGCATGCTGAAAAGAGAAAAAATAGAGATTTTAAGAAGCTTACGTTTGGTGACGTTCATCTTTTAGAATTTCCATTCTGCACCTGCTTTGTTCCTGCTTCAAACAAAGAAAGATTTATGAGTTTTCAAAGTGGTGGTTGGTTTGTGGCCTTGATCCCTTGATGCCTTGAGTAGTTTGATTCACGGCCACTGCTGTCGAAGAACCGATTCTGTCAGCGTGGTACCGAGATGCTCGGCTGCTCTGTATCATTTTCTAGAGACCTTGGATTTACATTATTTTCCCCCAACTGTTTCATACCCAGATGTCCATGGTACCACTACCCTTGTCTCTAAGGCAATGCATTTTTTAAAATCAAACTCAGTTGTCTTGCACCCAGCATCAGTTTGTGTCCGTAGTGCTTATCAACTTTCTCATGAGCAGGTCCTGCTCATGCGACTTTTTAGTTTCCTTAAAACACTTTGTTTGCTTTATCAAATGAGATCTCAGGTGGATTCGTGCCTTCGCCAATGCCATATATGCCCCAAATTGTGCTCGATATTACGGGGGAATTGTAGCTAGTTTTGCAGCCATTTCTTTGTTTTGCTTTTGATGCAGGATTAGACCGAAAGGGACTCAAAGAAAAATTATGGTAAAAACGGAATAATAATTGAAAGTAAAAAAGAACAGTGTTTAAACAGAAGATGTCCCTTTCGAGGAAAGGAATAGGGAGACTTATCTGGAGGTATGTGCCGACTTCAATGAATCATGACATGCATTTTGGACTGGACGCCTGATCCGTCTAAGCTGTCTAATTCTCAAAATCCGCCGCAAACGTTCATCTTGAATTTGTCTTGGTTGTGCTCATGCCGGAGAATCAAAGACCCTCATTCGGCTAGTAGCGCCTTTTGCAGGTTTTCGCTAACTAACTTCTCTCATTTCTCTACTAACCGTCGCCTTATGGTGCCCATATGGGTTTTCACCAATAAGACTCTCCCATTTCTCTGCTCATTGTCGCCTTATAGTGCCCGTACGGGTTTTCACTAATAAGACTCTCATTTCTTTTTCTTCTTTTTTTTTCTTTTTTTTTCTTTTTCTTCTTCTTTTTTTTTGAATAAGATACTGCAGGAGGGAGGTTAACCAACGCCTTTGGCATGGGGACTTCAAACATTCTCAAAAAAAAAAAAAAACATCGATCAGAAGTTCTTGAAAGGTAAAAAGGCGAAATGAACCTTGAACTGAATTACAACTTTTGGAACCGTTTTTACAGAAAAACCGTGAAATAAAACAAAATTCTGCCCCGGTTTTGGAGTATTGGGAATATGGATTTTTTGTTCTGATGGGACCGAACCCAGGGTAAGGCTGCCTACGTATCCTTTCGGAATCAGGTCGGACGTAGTTCAATGACTCAGAGATTTGTTGTTTTGGCTTTTTTACAAGTACACATGTTGTAAAAAGTGAGAAACAAGGAAGACAAATACTGCCCAAAAAGGATTAACAAAAGGGTGACACCTATTTGGAATAGCTAGCAAATGATAGCCTTCGTCACTTCGATTTGAGAAAATAAATGCGTGAAAATTCTACAGTGGGTATATATCAGACATAATATCTTTTGATTGCATCTGCATTAATAGTCATGTCTGGTACCCGTCCTTCTTCATCTACCAAGTGCAAGGCCCCATTTGGTAACACTTTCTTGATGATGTAAGGTCCTTGCCAGTTCGGGGCGAACTTTCCTTTAGCTTCTACCTGGTGCGGAAGGATGCGTTTCAAAACCAGTTGGCCTACCTCAAATCGCCTTGGGCGCACTTTCTTATTGTAAGCGCGTGCCATTCTTTGCTGATATAACTGGCCGAAACACACTGCTGCTAGCCGTTTTTCATCGATCAACATCATTTGTTCTAATCGGGTCTTGACCTACTTAGTGTCTTCAATCTCTGATTCCACAATAATTCGAAGAGAGGGAATTTTGACTTCAGCGGGTATTACAGCTTCAGTTCCATATACAAGCAGATACGGAGTTGCACCAACAGATGTGCGAACAGTCGTGCGGTATCCCAAAAGAGCAAAAGGCAGCTTTTCATGCCATCTCCTGGAACCTTGGATCATTTTCCTAAGAATCTTCTTGATGTTCTTGTTTTCCGCTTCAACGGCTCCATTGGCTTTTGGCCGGTAAGGGGTAGAATGACGATGCATGATTTTAAATTGTTCGCATACCTCCTTCATCAAATGACTATTTAGATTGGCTGCATTGTCAGTGATAATGGTCTTTGGGATACCAAAGCGACAGATGATGTTGGAATGAACAAAATCTACCACTGCTTTCTTGGTGACTGCTTTGAAAGTGACAGCCTCCACCCACTTGGTGAAGTAATCAATTCCAACCAAAATGAATCTATGCCCATTTAAAGCCTTTGGCTCGATTGGACCAATAACATCTATTCCCCAAGCAACAAAAGGCCAAGGAGAGGACATGGGATGCAACTCTGAAGGAGGCGAGTGAATCAAACCACCATGAATCTGGCATTGGTGACACTTGCGAACAAAACTGAAGCAATCTCGCTCCATAGTAAGCCAATACTACCCCGCTCGCAGAATCTTCTTCGCCAAAACATATCCATTCATGTGAGGTCCGCACACCCCCGAATGCACTTCACCCATGATCTGCTCTGCTTCTATAGCATCTATGCATCTCAACAAGTTTAAATCTAGGGTCCTTTTGTACAGAATTTCCCATTCAGGAAGAAACCACTGGCGAGCCGCCTTAAAGTTCTTTTTTGATCTCCTTTGGCATGCTCTAGATATTCTCTCATTTTCAGGAATCGTTTTATGTCATGATACCATGGTTCACCATCTGGTTCTGTCTCAATTGTATTGCAGTAACCGTGTTGATTTCGAACTTGGATTTCTAGCGGATCAATATGAGCGTTGCCTGGATAAGGGATCATCGAGGCTAAAGTAGCCAAGGCATCGACTAGCTCGTTGTGAAACCTAGGAATGTACCTGAACTCGATGGATTTGAATCTTTTGCTCAAGTCTTGCACGCATTGTCTGTACGGAATAAGCTTGATGTCTCGAGTCTCCCATTCGCCTTGGGCTTGCCGGATAAGCAAGTCAGAATCTCCCATAACCAATAGTTCATGCACATCCAGATCGATGGCCATTTTCAAACCCATGATACAAGCTTCGTATTCTGCCGTATTATTGGTACAGAAGAACCGAAGTCGGGCCGTTGCAGGGTAATGATGTCCAATAGGTGAGATGAGGATTGCCCTGATCCCAACTCCTTTGATATTGACAGCTCCATCAAAATACATTTTCCATACAGGGTGATCGTCTGGAACCACTTCCTCTATTGAGTTGACCTCTTCGTCTGGGAAGTATGTGCTAAGTGGCATGTACTCATTATCAACTGGATTCTCTTCCAAATGATCTGCCAAAGCCTGTGCTTTCATCGCGGTGCGAGTGACATAGACGATGTCAAACTCTGTGAGCAAGATTTGCCATTTTGCGAGCCTGCCAGTGGGCATTGGCTTTTGGAAGATGTACTTCAAAGGATCCATTCTGGATATGAGGTAAGTAGTGTGGGCCAAAAGATAATGTCTCAGCTTCTGAGCGACCCAAGTCAAGGCACAACATGTTCTTTCTAAAAGGGTGTTCTTAACCTCATAATTGGTGAACTTCTTGCTCAAATAATAGATTGCCTGTTCCTTTTTGCATGTTGCATCATGTTGCCCCAGAACGCATCCAAAGGAATTATCCATCACCGATAGATATAAAAACAAAGGCCTACCAGGTTCAGGCGGGACCAGTACAGGGGGTTTTGACAGATAATCTTTGATCCTGTCAAAAGCTTTTTGGCAATCGTCTGTCCACCTGATAGCGGCATCCTTTTTCAGCAACTTAAAGATGGGCTCGCACGTGGTTGTGAGCTGAACAATGAACCTACTGATGTAGTTCAGCCTCCCGAGCAAACTCATGACTTCCTTTTTGTTCTTCGGGGGTGGCAGATCTCGAATGGACTTTATCTTAGATGGATCCAATTTGATGCCTCTCTGGCTGACTATAAAACCGAGGAGTTTCCCAGACGGAACCCCAAATGCACACTTGGCTGGATTAAGCTTAAGGTCATACCTTCGAAGCCGTTCGAAGAACTTTTTCAAATCACACACGTGATCAGCTTGTGTCTTTGATTTTATGATAACATCATCGACATATACTTCAATCTCTTTGTGCATCATGTCGTGAAAAATGGTAGTCATGGCCCTTATGTAGGTTGCCCCTGCATTCTTTAAACCGAATGGCATGACCCTGTAATAATAAGTACCCCATGGCGTGGTGAACGCGGTCTTTTCTGCATCATCCTCATCCATTAGAATTTGGTGGTACCCAGCATAGCAATCCACGAACGATTGTATCTCATGTTTTGCGCAATTATCTACAAGAATGTGGATATTTGGCAAAGGAAAATTATCCTTTGGACTTGCTTTGTTCAGGTCCCTATAGTCGACACAAACTCTGGTTTTTCCATCCTTCTTTGGCACAGGCACAACATTTGCCACCCAGGTAGTGTATCGGACAGCTCTGACCACATTGGCGCTTAGTTGCTTCATTATTTCCTCTTTGATTTTGTCACTCACGTCTGTTTTAAATTTTCGTTGCTTTTGTTGGACTGGTGGAAAACCAGGATACGTAGGAAGCTTATGAACCACCAGATCAGCACTTAAACCTGGCATATCATCGTAAGACCAAGCAAACACATCTCTATATTCAAATAAAAGTTGAATCAAGGCATCTCTGGTTTTTTGTTCGGTGTGAATGCTTATCTTCGTTTCTCTAACTTCTTCAGGACTTCCGATATTAATCGGCTCAGTTTCATTGAGGTTTGGCTTAGGCTTGTTTTCAAATTGTTCCAACTCTCTTTTTATTTCCTCAACAACCTCATCTTCATCATATTCAACCTCTTGATGCATTATTTCGATATTAGACAGCTTT